>NC_054711.1:11903385-12190885 GCF_016097555.1 Gigantopelta aegis | reverse complement strand
ATGTGTAAATGACGTTATAATATGATGTAGCGAAATTTTAACTTTATTAACCCTTATCCTGCCCCATTCTTTTTGCTAAATTTAAAGAATTTTCACCTGTTCTACACGTAAACGGCAGGAAACGGGTTAAACTGTAGTTGTGTTTGTATTTAGATTAAGAAAATGATGTCAAAATATGATGAAGTGAGATTGTGAGTTATTAAAACTGTGAGTTTTTATTTTGTATTAATAAAATACCAAATGATATTGTGATATGGTGATGCGAGCTTCTAACTTTAAAACTGTAGTTGTGTTTGATTTTTGCTTTACTAAATAATGTTATAGGGTGTATACTACCAAATCAAATCCCATAGACGACAAGAGTAACAGATGTGGGTAAAACGTCTACCTGCAGCGTAACAATCGACATAAACGCCACAGATATAAATACTACCACCCTTCACCCTTAAAGTGAATCAGAAAAAAATGGGGGTCAAGCTGCTCATTTTTGAGATAACGGGTAGCATCTATGACTACCCTGGTTCCGCACAAAATTCGAGTACATTTTTTTACAGGTACCCCATACATGTTTCAAGCACAAGGCTACTTGACACAGTGGTACTAGATGAGATAACACTGCATAATTTGTTTTGCCCAGATGAAACTATTTCTTTTTAGAACCAACACACTGACATTTAACACCTATCACGGGACTTGTGGTGTTCACTTTTCTATCAAAACTTCGGTGCACCTCTAGATATGACCCAGCCGGAAGTTATTTGGTTTAGTACTACCTATAATATGATGAAGCGAGATTGTGATTTTATTAAAACTTTAGTTGTGTTTGTAATTTGCATTAGAAAATTATTGGGGGCTGGACGTAGCCCAGTAGTAAAGCGCTCGTTTGATGCGCAGTCGGTCTGGGATCGATCCCCGTCGGTGGGCCCATTGGGCTATCTCTCCTTCCAGTCTGGTATATCAAAGGCCGTGGTATATGCTATCCTGTCTGTGGGATGGTGCATATAAAAGATCCCTTGCTACTAATGAAAACATGTAGCGGGTTTCCTCTCTAAGACTATGTCAAATTACCAATTGTTTGACATCCAAAAGCCGATGATTAATAAATCAATATGCTCTACTGGTGTCGTCAATCAAAACAAACTTTAAAGAACTTTTAGTAAATGATTGTTATACTATGGTGAAACGAGATTGTGAGTTTATTAAAACTGTAGTTGTGTTTGTATTTTGCATTAATATATAGTGTTATAATTCGTGAGACGAATCTGTGAGTGTGAGTTTATTAAAACTGTAGTTGTGTTCGTATTATGCTTTAGTAAATAATATGATGAGGCGAGATTGTGAGTTTATTAAAACTGTGGTTGTGTTTCTACTTTGTATTAGTATATTTATGATAATATAATATGGTGACGCGAGATTGTGGTACTAGATGAGATAACACTGCATAATTTGTTTTGCCCAGATGAAACTATTTCTTTTTAGAACCAACACACTGACATTTAACACCTATCACGGGACTTGTGGTGTTCACTTTTCTATCAAAACTTCGGTGCACCTCTAGATATGACCCAGCCGGAAGTTATTTGGTTTAGTACTACCTATAATATGATGAAGCGAGATTGTGATTTTATTAAAACTTTAGTTGTGTTTGTAATTTGCATTAGAAAATTATTGGGGGCTGGACGTAGCCCAGTAGTAAAGCGCTCGTTTGATGCGCAGTCGGTCTGGGATCGATCCCCGTCGGTGGGCCCATTGGGCTATCTCTCCTTCCAGTCTGGTATATCAAAGGCCGTGGTATATGCTATCCTGTCTGTGGGATGGTGCATATAAAAGATCCCTTGCTACTAATGAAAACATGTAGCGGGTTTCCTCTCTAAGACTATGTCAAATTACCAATTGTTTGACATCCAAAAGCCGATGATTAATAAATCAATATGCTCTACTGGTGTCGTCAATCAAAACAAACTTTAAAGAACTTTTAGTAAATGATTGTTATACTATGGTGAAACGAGATTGTGAGTTTATTAAAACTGTAGTTGTGTTTGTATTTTGCATTAATATATAGTGTTATAATTCGTGAGACGAATCTGTGAGTGTGAGTTTATTAAAACTGTAGTTGTGTTCGTATTATGCTTTAGTAAATAATATGATGAGGCGAGATTGTGAGTTTATTAAAACTGTGGTTGTGTTTCTACTTTGTATTAGTATATTTATGATAATATAATATGGTGACGCGAGATTGTGAGTTTATTAAAACTTTAAGTGTGTTTCTATTTTGTATTAGTAAATGATATTATAATATCGTAAGGTGAGACTGGGTTTATTAAAAGTGTAGCTGAGGTGGCATTTTGCATTAATTAGTGAATGTTGTTATAATATGGTGAAGTGTGACAGTATCTTTAAAATATACACTAATGAGAAAGAATGTTTTTACTATCGATATTTTAGACACATTTGGTGACAGTTGGTCGAATATTTAATCCTGAAAAGAATTTAACATTTTAATCTAGGAAAAAAAAACCTAAACATCGACTTCCCATAGTTACAGACTATAATCCTCTTATCCATCCACGCCTGTTCTTACAGAGCTATGCATTGGCCTTTAGATACATTTTATTTGCTAAACAAAAAATATATACATTTCGTAGGCATACATACATATTTGTAAATAATATAATGTGCACATTGCGGGGAATGGCAGGTAGCAACGGATTGCAATCGATACAAGTCAATAATAAATGAGTAATACAAATAAATGAATGAATGAATGAATGAATGAATGAATGCATCAATGATTACGGTTATATGGCGTCAGACATATGGTGAAGGACCACACAGATACTGAGAGAGGAAACCCACTGTCGCTACTTCATGGGCTACTCTTTTCGATTAGCAGCAAGGGATCTTTTATATGCGCCATCCCACAGACAGGATAGTACATACTACGGCCTTTGTTACACCAGTTGTGGAGCAATGGCTGGAACTAGAAATTGCCCAATAAGTCCACTGACGGGGATCGATCCTAGACTGCCCGCGCATGAAGCGAACGCTTTACCACTGGACTACGTCCCGCCCCCGTCTATCGGATGTCAAACATTGGGTAATTTGTTTTTTTACATTTAAATCTTAGAGGAAACATGGTCGATTTTTCCATTAACAGCAAGGGATATTTTATATGTACTTTTCCACAGACAGAACAGCATATACCACGACGTTTGATATACCAGGCCTGGGGTACTGAGTCCGCTGAAGTGGTTCGATCCTATGACGCAAGCACCTCAGGCGAGCGCTCTACTACCTAATCCAACAAAGTCAACTGTAAATGGCATGGCCAATAATATAATCTTTTTTTTTCTTTTTTAAACCCAACCCCCCCCCCCCAAAAAAAAACACAAACCCAAAAACCCCCCACCCCAACCCCAACAACAAACAAACAAAAAATACAAAAGAACCCACACCCCAACAACATCAGTATTATATTCACAAATGAAATCCTGCAAAGTTACGACAATATATTAAAGAAATAATCCAGTAATATGTTAGTAATGTAATATGTTATGTATAATAAATAAACAAGCAATATATTAAAGAAATAAACAAGCAATATATTAAAGAAATAAAGAGCAATATATTGAACAAATAATCCAACACTGTATTAAAGAAATAAACAGCAATATATTGAACAAATAATCCAACACTGTATTAAAGAAATAATTAAGCAATATATTGAAGAAAAAAAACATCAAGCAATATATGAAAGAAATAATCCAACACTGTATTAAATAAATAATTGAACAGTATGTTAATACAATAATCAAACAATATATTGAAGAAGTAAGCAATATATTAAGTTAAATAATCCAGCACTATATTGAAGGAATAATCCAGCAATATATAAAAGAAATAATCAAGCAATATATTGAAGGAATAACCCAACAATATATTGAAGGAATAACCCAACAATATATAAAAGAAATAATCAAGCAATATATTGAAGGAATAACCCAACAATATATAAAAGAAATAATCAAGCAATATATTGAAGGAATAACCCAACAATATATTGAAGGAATAATCAAGCAATATATAAAAGAAATAATCTAGCAATATATTGAAGGAATAACCCAACAATATATTGAAGAATAATCCAGCAATATATAAAAGAAATAATCCAGCAATATATTGAAGGAATAATCCAGCAATATATAAAAGAAATAATCAAGCAATATATTGAAGGAATAACCCAACAATATATTGAAGGAATAACCCAACAATATATTGAAGGAATAATCCAATAATATATAAAAGAAATAATCCAACACTGTATTAAAGAAATAATTGTGCAATATGTTCAAACAATAATCCAGCAATATATTGAAGAAATAATCCATTGAAGGAATCATCCAGCAATATATTAAAGGAATAATCCAACTATATATTGAAGGAATAATCCATTGAAGGAATACTCTATTGATGGAATAATCCAACTATATATTGAAGGAATAATCAAGTAATATACTGAAGAAAGAACCCACCAATATGTTAAAAAAAAGTTGCCCAACAGTATATTAAAGACATAATCCACCCAATATATTGAAGATATAACACTTGTTAAACACTAGCTATTAACGGACAGCAAAATTTGAAATTAAAATTTAAAAAGTCGCTTACCTTTAATTACGCCTATTATCCTTTGATATATAAATATATATATACTTTTAGAAAATCCTCCAGGTATAACTCTTCTCCACGTAGACTACTTACTACACACAATAATTATCAACAAATGAGTATACGTTAGTACACACAAGGAAATGGACGTCGAATCCGCTTTGTAGATTCACTTCTGGGATGAAAATGCAAAACACCGACTCACCTTGTCGGCTGTTTGAACTCAACACAGAACCGGCACTGCGCAGGTATAGGCTGTACAGCGTGAAAGCGTTCTCCGCGAATCGACCGCTGAAGTCGGCGGTAAAATCTACTTAAAGCAGACGACACAAGATTAATGGCCGTCTGTTATCCCACTATTTCACTCTGACGCGCTGTCACAATACCGCGGGCTCGGTGCTTGTTGTCTTATAGGAGCAATCCTAACTATTATAATTATTTAGCCAACCTTTGTACGGACTAAAACAAGGTGTAACCCGATATGCCAAAATAGGTCGCTGCCTTAAATTTGTTTTATTACAAAAAAAAAAAAAAAAATGTAATCGAAAAAAAAAATGTTAACGAAAACAAAAGGGGTGGAGTTTTCCGAGAAATTAGATATTGTTGAGAAAAAGACGGACATTGCGGTTTGATTGACATGTTCTGTGTGTTGCTGCCCCGAGGGCTGACAGGATTTGAAGCTATTAATAACCCGGAATTACACGTCGGTCTTTAAACAATATAACATGCTTGCTAATGACGACGAGGTTGATGACTGTGTATGGCACATGTTAAAGGTGCAATCTCGGATATATTAAAGTTCGTTTTGTCCAACGACACCACTAGAGCACATTGATTAACTAATTACCGGCTACTGAATGTCAAACATTTGGTAATAGGCCCACTGGCTGATGGTTAAGAACAAAATCAATGTGCTTTTGTGGTGTTGTTAAACAGTTTTGGTGACATACACTCATGAATCACTTTCAAAATCAGTGATGATACCAAGTGTTCATGAAAAATAAGCATATCCTGTCTCGCTGGTGATTCCCGCCACAATCACCGCATGTATATGAAAATGGGAAAGTACTTATAACAATATGCTTTAATAGAACACCCTGGCTAACAACATTAAATAATGAAAAGTCATTACATATATATCATAAACAGAACTTGCTCTAATAGAAAACCCTGGCTAACACCATTAAATAATGAAAAGTCATTACATATATATCCTAAACAGAACTTGCTCTAATAGAAAACCCTGGCTAACACCATTAAATAATGAAAAGTCATTACATATATATCCTAAACAGAACTTGCTCTAATAGAAAACCCTGGCTAACAACATAAAATAGTGAAAAATCATTAAATATACATTACAAACAGAATTTGCCCTATTGCCCTGGCTTACACCATTAATAATAAAAAGTTATTAAATATACATCATAACAATAACAACACACACACACACACACACACACACACACACACACACACACACACACACACACACAATGAATGAAATGAATGAATGAAGGTTTAACGACACCCCATCACGAAAAATACATCGGCTATTGGGTGTCAAACTATGGTAATGCAAACAAATAAGGTGATGATCAACATCAATATAAAAATTCAAGATTTAAATAAAAACAGTGTAAAGAACTGTGCAAAAATACAAATATCACAGATAGATACTGACTTTTACTAAAAATTTCAATTTGTGCTGTATTGGCCATTCTCAAAGAGAATGTTACACCCCTGCACCACGGTGAGGTTACAGCACGCGCAGGGGTTCATACATACATACAGACAGACAGACAGACACACACACATACATATACATTCACATATACATATATGACTTCTTCTTCTTTTTAAACTAAGTAAGAAAACATTTTAAATGCTTAAATATTACCGTTAAATATATTTCTGAAGACATTTTTATTATTGATTTTAGGTTAAACCTTTCTCTGACCATTTTAGTTACCATAGTAACTACACCTTTCAAGACGTCACGAAATAACAGTGACGGTTTTACCAACACGTTCGGTATTCACCAAACTGTTATATGACAATTAATTTGTGTCCAAGATATGTCCAGGATTTCTACACTTAGACGTATACATCAAATCATACCTCTCAGCAGCGGATCCAGAAAATCCATTTGTGTGTGTGTGTGGGGGGGGGGGGGGGCAATGACATGAGGCGGAATGCCAAGGGAACTTTGGGGGAGGTTTAGAGGGGGATCGTAAAAAAAGAGAGAAAATATATAATAAAATTATAACTATAGCAAAATTTAAAATTTAAATCCGCCTCGGCCTCTGATAAGTGTTTGCAAAATAGTTTGACTGGTTCCCAAAGTGGTTATTCTGTTTAATGTGCGACGTAAAAAGAACAGTCTATATGCGTTTGCTGACAAATTTACCACACGTTTCGCAAAATAATATGCATTGGATTGTCTATAATTTCATTCTACAAACATTAGCAACAACCTACTGGCTGAATAATTTAACACAGGTTCCGCAAAATATTATGCATTGGATTGTCTATTTAATTTCTCTCCTGTCGATGGCAGGAACTACCGGGCTGTATCCACGACAGGCGTGCTTGAACAGTTTTCTGATTGTAGCACGCCAGTGATGACCAATACCCACATAATGATTTTGGCATAATTTCATAAATGACCTCGAAACTTGACAACTGATACTTTGTGTTTTTAAATGTTAAGCAAATTGCAAATATTAAAAATAACACGATAATCACAACACAATGTTCACAGCCATAGATACTGCGGAGGAGGGCTGGGAGTGTACCACCTCCCCCCCCCCCCCATAAGCGTACGAGACAGGGTGCAACGGGGGTGGGTGGGGGACAACCCCCTCCCCCAGGTCTGTAATAAATTCTCAAATTCAGGCAAAAACGATAGAGATATTCGGGCAAAGTGAACTGCCTGAAACCTTTTTACCATGTATTTCCATCATTCTATCCACAATATTAGTTCTAGTCCATGTAAAAATGCGTTTGGAAGAACTGCTAATATGAGTAAATGTGGTTAACTGGATTCAGACAATTCCAGTGGCGGAACGTATCCCAGTGGTAAATCGCTCGCTTGATGTGCAGTCGGCCGAAGATGGGCTCAATGGACTATTTCTCGTTCCAGCCAATGCACTACGACTGGTATATCAAAGGATGTGGTATGTCTGTGGGATGGTGCATAAATGATCCCATGCTGCTAATCGAAAAGAGTAGCCCATGAAGTGGCGACAGCGGGTTTCCTTCCTCAATATCTGTGTGGTCCTTAACCATATGTCTGACGCCATATAACCGTAAATAAAATGACTTGAGTGCGTCGTTAAATAAAACATTTCCTGTCCTGTTTCAGGCAATTCCGTTCAAAACAGGCAAAATTCAGTCTGCCTCCACCTATACATACCCTTCACTCTCCCTATTAAAATGCTGAAGCGCTTTTGTTTCATAGGCGGTTGACAAGGCTGGATATGAACGACAAAATCGTTATCCGTGTTCAAGACCGTATCTCGGCACAATTAAATGTAGAATCGAACTCGAATCTGACAAAATAGTGGTTGATTCCATGAATCCCTATCAAGTGCCTCGTCTATAGGAGGACAGCCACTCCTCAAGGAGATCCTTTGTTGGACAATACATCCTTCCTGAAACTCTCGTTCCAGCCAGTGCACCACGACTGGTATATAAAAGGCCGTGGTATGTACTACCCTGTCTATGGGATGGTGCATATAAAAGATCCTTTGCTGCTAATGGAAAAGAGTAGCCCATAAAGTGGCGAAAGTGGTTTCCTCTCTCTCAATATCTGTGTGGTCCTTAACCATATGTTTGACGCCATATAACCGTAAATAAAATGACTTGAGTGCGTCGTTAAATAAAACATTTCCTGTCCTGTTTCAGGCAATTCCGTTCAAAACAGGCAAAATTCAGTCTGCCTCCACCTATACATACCCTTCACTCTCCCTATTAAAATGCTGAAGCGCTTTTGTTTCATAGGCGGTTGACAAGGCTGGATATGAACGACAAAATCGTTATCCGTGTTCAAGACCGTATCTCGGCACAATTAAATGTAGAATCGAACTCGAATCTGACAAAATAGTGGTTGATTCCATGAATCCCTATCAAGTGCCTCGTCTATAGGAGGACAGCCACTCCTCAAGGAGATCCTTTGTTGGACAATACATCCTTCCTGAAACTCTCGTTCCAGCCAGTGCACCACGACTGGTATATAAAAGGCCGTGGTATGTACTACCCTGTCTATGGGATGGTGCATATAAAAGATCCTTTGCTGCTAATGGAAAAGCGTAGCCCATAAAGTGGCGAAAGTGGTTTCCTCTCTCTCAATATCTGTGTGGTCCTTAACCATATGTTTGACGCCATATAACCGTAAATAAAATGTGTTGAGTGCGTCGTTAAATAAAACATTTCCTTCCTTCCCTATCAAGTGCTTCGTCTACAGGAGGACAGTCACTGCTCAAGGACACCCTTTGCTGGACAACCCGTCCTTCCTGAAACCACCAGGCTCTGTAGTCCCTCCAGGGGGGCAGGGCGTAGCCCTGTGGTAAAGGGATCGATCCGCATATGTGGACCCATTGGGCTATTTCTCACTTCAGCCAGTGCACCACGACTGGTACATCAACAGCCATGGTATGTGCTATCCTGTATGTCGGGCTGCTGGTGCTCCCTTGCACTTGCCAGGGCGGGCGGTCTCCTCTTCCACCCCCACCCCACCCCCACCCCCACCCCAACTCTTTTCCTGTCCTGGACGGAGGAGCCGTCTGAGGCCGGCACCTGCGCCCAGGACAAGCATGCGATACAACAGCTTTTTTTCTGAATGTGCACGTAAAACCCTATGACATGACATGACATGACATGACGTGTTGTATACCACACCTTTAAACGTATGGCCGTTTGTCATATATCTCAAGAGCGGACGCACCACCAATCAATAACATTTAATTAGTTAAATAATCCGTAGCAACGGACTGTTACCAATGAAATAACAGCTGTTCGGGCGTGTAGTCAGGCGTGGGTTTATAGGAAGAGTTTCATACAATTGTTTTGCCGATTAACATACATTTTTTAACAATAAAAATTACGTATTAACTACCGTAAACCCTCGAATAGAGGCCTGCAACGATTAGAGGCCGGTGTAAACGGAAGGAAGGAAATGTTTTATTTAATGACGCACTCAACACATTTTATTTACAGTTCTATGGCGTCAGACATATGGTTAAGGACCACAAAGATATATATAGAGAGGAAACCCGCTGTTGCTACTTCATGGGCTACTCTTTTCGATTAGCAGCATCCCACGGACAGGATAGTACATACCACGGCCTTTGTTACACCAGTCGTGGTGCACTGGCTGGAACGAGAAATAGCCCAATGGGGCCACCGACGGGGATCGATCCTAAACCGACCGCGCATCAAGCGAGCGCTTTACCATTGGACTACGTCCCGTCCCGGTGTGAACAGAATGCATGTCCGTAGGAACAGTTGCCTGCCCGGACTTAATCTCCTAGGAATGCAGGTCCTAGGTCTAATATACCTAGGAATGCAAGTCCTAGACTTACATTCCTTAGGAATACTGGTCTGACTGCCAGGATATTAAGTCCGGGCCGGACTTGCATTTCTGGACAATCAAAATTTAAGTCCGGTGGTACTCATAAAAATTAAATTATAATGTAAACAAAACGAAAAGCAGTTTCCTTTCTGGTTTATTTAATTAACTTAGGATACTGGCGTCTCTCTTTATTTAAATATGTTTCTATTTATTCTAATAGTTTCCTTTTATATCATTGTTAAGAGTATGTACACATTTTGTTGACCTTATTACATGAGCAGAACCAAGATTTTTATTCATAGCGTGTTGTCCCAACTAATAAATGCTTAAACATTTAAAAGTAATGTTTAAAAACTCGAAAACATTTTTCGCAGTTCGGAGTATGTTATATGTATTAGTACTCGCAAATAAGTATAACTTGCCCATATGATATACCAACAAAATTATCTGTTAAACATTATGTATTTGATAATAATCATAATAATAATAATAATAATAACAATAATAATAATAATAATAATAATAATAATAATAATAATTCAGCTATAAAAATGTGATATTTGCGTTATATAAATTATCTTATTATTTTATATTTTAAACTTGTGCCTTTTTGTCAATAATGTTGCAGGAGCGTGTATATAGAGTGTGGGGTGGGGTAGCGTGGTCTAAACACCCTGAACTTCAAAGCAAATGTCTACTTGCCACAGTCTGGACCTCCCCCCTGCATAACTTACTGAACATGTACCTGCTTTGTCAAGTTTTCTCATTTTAAAAAATTAATTTGGTCTAACTCCCCCCCCCCCCCCACCTCCCCCCAACGCATATTGGGATCCATGATATCTTAGTCCGAATCAACCATATCATCGATTTAAAAAATGGTTTTCATTAAGGTTTATCAATTAATAGAAATATCAATGACTAAGAGTGGGTTTTAACAGCTCAATAGGTCACTACACAGACTAAAACAAAACAGTAACCCCTGAACATTTATCATACTGTCAATAATATGCACACACAATTTACAGATATACTTTTAAACAGACTAACTACTCCTGACACTTTCACACCTGAATGTTTTGGTCACAATAGGCATTCAAACTCTCTTTTTGGAGAAGGGGTGGGGGGTGGGGGGCTGATTTTTATTGCCCGAATAAAACTAAAATGTCCGAATCTGGAACACAACGCATATTTATATTCGCATTACTACCAAGAAGCTATATAGGATTTCAAACAAATCAGTCTGCATTTTTACATGGATTACAACTAATATTGTGAGCAGAATGATGGAAATATTATGGTGAAGTTTTCAGGCTAGCTCATTTGGCCCGAACGTGTCCATTGTTCCACCTTTCCCAGCACTGTGTGTGTGCGTGTGTGTGTGTGTGTGTGTGTGTGTGTGTGTGCGTGCGTGCGTGCGTGCGTGTGTGTGTCAGGTATAATAATATAGAGACCCATTCTTCCACTCGTATCTTATGCGGCAGTCAGTGATAATTAATTTCAAGTGTTTTGATGCTATTTGTAATTGTTCATCTATAAAAGTCAATTTTTCATGCTTGTTAGTTTTATATTGTAGTAACTGGTCATTATAGTACTAGTTATTAGTACTAACTACTAGAACTAAGCACAGTGTTCAAAGTTTTATTTCAGAGATTTTCATGAATCATAATATATGTAATAAGCAAAATATCGGAAATTCCAGCGGACAGGGGAATACTAGGATTGAAAGTCCCACGGACTAGGAGTACCAGGAATGAAAGTCCCACAGACTAGGATTCTGAGGAATGGAAGTCCCACAGACTAGGATTCCGAGGAATGGAAGTCCCACCGACTAGGATTTCGAGGAATGGAAGTCCCACAGACTAGGATTCAGAGGAATGGAGGTCCCACGGACTAGGATTCAGAGGAATGGAAGTCTAATCGGACAAAAATATAGAAAATCACAATTAATCAGATTGTGACTTAAAGTGAAAATATAAACTTACAAAACATATTATTAAAAATTATGTTGGTGTATATAGAAATTGGCTTTTGCTATTCGCCAAATGTTAAGGTTTTTTTAGTTACCAATTTTCATATATATATATATTTTTAAAACAATTTTGGGCTCCATATTGTTTTGTTTATTATATTTCTTCGTGTTGAACATATAGCCTACTTTATATCAGTCTGATTAAAATTAGCTCTACTGGTCTCGCTAGTAGATCTAACAGCATTGCGTGGACTCCCATGTCCAAGTGACATTCTATCTATAAATAACAATTTAAATATCAACCAATTACACTTCGCCTTGTATAACGTTATTCGGGAGCATACAAATTCTAAAAATATCGGTCGACACTATTTATGCAATAGGCGAACTTGTTGGTCTATTTCAACATTGAAAAAACACAGGAAAAAGTGTAGTAATAAACTCTGGATTGTATACTAGTATAAACAGATTTTATGGCTATATCATCACGGTTGTTTGTTTTTTTTCGTCTTGAAACGAATTTTATATAAAATTTTATATTGAAATTAGTTTCCGACATACTTTGTAATTCACCCGAATCATGTCGTATACCCTCGGCATAAACCCGAATGTTTTCAAATTCTTTTCAAATCACTGGCATGATTTTGCAAGTAAGGTTATGATTGGTCGAATGAAAGGTCAACTGGACATGAGCTCCAACTGGCTGCTGTTAGATCCACATGTAATAGTGGAGCTAATTTTAATTAGATTGACTTTATATCTGTAGTTGCATTATATACTTTTGAAAAAAGCAAGATGCTCGTCCTACTTCAATATGCTAACAAAAATGTAAGACGATTACAAAAATTCTCTCACGTGTCTGGACCCAATTTTACTATACATCGTAAGCCTAGCTTTACACGTAAATGTAAATCTACGACTAAACCGCAATTCTTATTACGGTTATAGTACAACATATATAGTTAGAAGTACACATATTTAATTTCATTTCGTCTTTAAAATGATCCATCTTCCGTAATGATGTAATTTTCTTGGTGAAATAGAAAGAAAGAAATGTTTTATTTAACGACCCACTCAACACATTTTATCTACGGTTATATGGTGTCAGACAAGGACCACACAGATTTTGAGAGGAAAGCCGCTGTCGCCACTACATGGGCTACTCTTTCTGATTAGCAGCAAGGGATCTTTTATTTGCGCTTCCCACAGGCAGGATAGCACAAACCATGGCCTTTGTTGAACCAGTTATGGATCACTGGTCGGTGCAAGTGGTTTACACCTACCCATTGAGTCTTGCGGAGCACTCGCTCAGGGTTTGGAGTCGGTATCTGGATTAAAAATCCCATGCCTCGACTGGGATCCGAACCCAGTACCTACCAGCCTGTAGACCGATGACCTAACCACGACGCCACCGAGGCCGGTTTGGTGAAATAGATGGCGAACACTTGTAAATACATGTTCGGTATAACTGCTAGTCGCAGACGTAATTAGATCAACTAGAACCAGAATCCCAGAAGGAAGGAACTGTTGTATTTTACGACGCACTCAACACATTTTATTTACGGCTATATGACGTCGAACATATGGTTAAGGACCACACAGATATTGAGAGAGGGAACCCGCTGTCGCCACTTCATGGGCTACTCTTTTTGATTAGCAGCAAGGGGTATTGTATATGCACCATCCCACAGACAGGATAGCACATACCACGACCTTTGATATACTAGTCGTGGTGCACTGGCTGGAACGAGCGAAAAAAATAGAGGCCTGCCTCGCATAGACGCCCAGGCCGGCCTCGGTGGTGTCGTGGTTAAGCTATCGGACATTTGGCTGGTAGGTAAAGGGTTCGCAGCCCAGCCCGGTACCGGCTCCCACCCAGATCGAGTTTTAACGACTCCGTGGGTAGGTGTAAGACCACTACACCCTCTTTTCTCTCACAAACCACTAATAACTAACCCACTGTCCTGGACAGACAGCCCAGATAGCTGAGGTGTGTGCCCAGGACAGCGTGCTTGAACCTTAATTGGATATAAGCACAAAAATAAGTAGGTTAGTTGTTAGTAGGTGTGTTAAATATGTGGGTGGTTGGGGGGGGGGGGGGGCTGTCCACCCCGTATCTAAAAAAAAATAGAATTTTTCATGGCAAAGACAAACTTGTTTTGATGACAGGTATTTTTGTCATATATATTTTTCTTTGTTGTAATTTCAAAGGCCATATGGACTTTCAAACTTTTAAAAGTTATATAGATGTCATTTTGTCGCCATTTGTAATATCATATGGAATTCAGTTTGTTGTAATTTCTAAGGCTATATTATCATATCTTTCGTGTCATTTCAAAAACCATATGGATTAACTTTGTGGTAATTGCAAATGCCATATGGACATCACTTTATCATAATTCAGGGCCAGCTCATTTTATTATAAATTTGGTGAAATAATTCCATGAAATAATTGATATTTTGTTAGAAAATAACTAGGTTTTTGTCGTTTTTGAAGTTTGATAAGATCATTTGGCGACATTTTCTGCGGACTCAGAGCTAGCCCTGTAATTTTTAAAGCCATATGGACATAACTTTGTTGTAATTTTTAAAGCCATATGGACATCACTTTGTTGTAATTTGTAAAGTCATATGGACATAACTTTGTTGTAATTTTTAAAGCCATATGGACATAACTTTGTTGTAATTTTTAAAGCCATATGGACATCACTTTGTTGTAATTTGTAAAGTCATATGGACATAACTTTGTTGTAATTTTTAAAGCCATATGGACATAACTTTGTTGTAATTTGTAAATATGTCATATGTCATATGGACATAACTTTGTTGTAATTTGTAAAGTCATATGGACATAACTTTGTTGTAATTTTTAAAGCCATATGGACATAACTTTGTTGTAATTTTTAAAGTCATATGGACATAACTTTGTTGTAATTTGTAAAGTCATATGGACATAACTTTGTTGTAATTTGTAAAGTCATATGGACATCACTTTGTTGTAATGTCTATGACCATATGGACATAACTTTATCTTAATTTCTAAGGTCATATGAACATAACTTTGTTGTATTTTCTAAAGTCACAAGGACATAACATGTTTGTAATTTCTGTGGCCATGACTTTATCATAATTTACCGGCCTCGGTGGCGTCATGGCAGGCCATCGGTCTACAGGCTGGTAGGTACTGGGTTCGGATCCCAGTTGAGGCATGGGATTTTTAATCCAGATACCGACTCCAAACCCTGAGTGAGTGCTCCGCAAGGCTCAATGGGTAGGTGTAAACCACTTGCACCGACCAGTGATCCATAACTGGTTCAACAAAGGCCATGGTTTGTGCTATCCTGCCTGTGGGAAGCGCAAATAAAAGATCCCTTGCTGCTAATCGGAAGAGTGGCCTATGTAGTGGCGACAGCGGGTTTCCTCTCAAAATCTGTGTGGTCCTTAACCATATGTCTGACGCCATATAACCGTAAATAAAATGTGTTGAGTGCGTCGTTAAATAAAACATTTCTTTCTTTATCATAATTTGGGGTGGGACGTAGCCCAGTAGTAAACCGCTCGCTTGATGCGCACTCGGTCTGGGATCGATCTCCGTCGGTGGGCCCATTGGGCTATTCCTCGTCACAGCCAATGCATCACGACTGGTATATCAAAGACCGTGGTATGTGCGATCCTGTCAGTAGGATGGTGTATATAAAAGATCCATTGCCACTAATGGAAAAATGTAGCAGGTTTCCTCTCTATGACTGTGTTACAATGACTATGTTTAACATCCAATAGCCGATGATTAATAAATCAATATGCTCTAGTGGTGTCGTTAAACAAAACAAACTTCTGCTCATCATAATTTCTAAGGCCATATGAAAATCACTTTGTTCTACGTAATTTCTAAGGCCATATCATATTTCCGTATTCTGGCAAATTACCAGCTGGGTATTGAGAAGTGATACGCCATTTATTAAACAATTGAACATGTATGGCCATGAAACAGTCACGGACATCAGACATTCGGAAAAGTTCGGCCGATTACGTTTTTTCCGAGTCATAAGTTGTTTTTGTTGTTGTTTTTTGTTTTGTTTTGTTGTTGTTGTTTTGTTTTGTTTTTGGGGTGTGTTTTTATTTATTACATTTGTCCCCAAAGGTGGGGAGTTCCCCCCAAATTGATCCCTATATGTAATGTTGCCTTTATTATTTTAATTCCTGGTACGAAATTACAATGGGACGAAATCGCATCGGTACAAAATCACTAATGGTACGAAATGACCGTGGTCCAATCAAATGCCGTTATCATGGGATGGTTTCGCACGATTGTAAAATGGATATTGTTTATAACATTTAGTATATTTTGTATTAAGTATTGGCTAGAAAGAAAGACATATTTATTCTGCGCTGAAGGTGTGGCGTCGATTGCAAACAGATATGTCGGTAGGTTGTTTCAACAGTCAGAATGTCCGATCACCAACTGTTTTAAAGTTCCAAGGGCCTGTTCAATGTTTATGAGTCTGTGAACCCTGACCTTCCTGGTTGCACGCCAACATTGACATTGTTTTTGTGGGAAAAACAAAGTAGAAAGTTTGTTTTGTTTAATGACACCACTAGAGCACATTGATTTATTTATCATCGGCTACTGGATGCCAAACATTTGGTAATTTTGACCTGTAGTATTAGGTAGAAAACCTGCAAAGTGTTAAAATCATTAGTAGCAAGGGATCTTTTATATGCACCATCCCACAAACAGGATAGCACATACCACAGCCTTTGATATACCAGTTGTAGTGCACTAGCTGAAACGAGATAGCCCAGAGGGCCCTCCAACGGGGATCGATCTCAAGTTTTTGTCGAAGGACATGCTAATAAATATTGCCTGAACTAAATGTTACAGTTTTGTATTTTAACTGCACATTTAGGGGATAATATTACTGTGTTTCAACAACGAAAAATAGTGATGTTATCCCTATTTTAATACTACACCTATTAGGAGTATCTGTAAGACATTTTATTGTGTTTTTATTAAAGAAATCCCACAAATATAAACCAAAAAAATTATCTATTCTCCTTACTTACGATATTCAATGAAAACGCTTGTACTAGTTGTAGTAAGCAAAATTATGATGTAATATTTTTTTCGTTCTCTTCACATGATGTCACTGACTTAGGAGTGACCCAAATTGCAAATTTATCAGCATTGTAGTCTGTCTTTTGAACATGATTTATTGTAATTACTACAGGATACATTAAAAGAAATATCTGCAATACAACCGTGTTCGGTGTATCGGCGCGTCCGGTGATTCGGCGCACTTGGTATTTTGCTCAAGTATGCTTAGGAAGTTGTCATGTTGTCGGTATTTTTAACGAATTAAAGTTTAATTCCATTTTCAATGTTCAATCAAGTATTGATCAACATATTTATTGTTAAGGGTACTATTAATGTGTTTTTTATAGAATTATCAATAATTATATATAATTTCAAAATAAATCATTCACCTGCTTTCGTGCATATAAACGCGAAGTAGGTCAGCCTTATTGATATTAAGAATGTTAAAACCAGTCTAAAAACACCTTTCCCGCATTTTTAAAATTACAGTAATTATTTGTTTTGTTTATTTTTATTTAAACTGAAAAGGAAAACACAGATAAATACAAACAAAACAAAAGTTTTACACCTTAATTGACAGTCATTCCAGTTCACAAAATTTTGTCACATTGTTACAACAAAAAAAATATATATATTTTTTAATAATAATAGCGAAATAAGATCCACGTGTGTGCACAATCTACCAGAGAAAAAAAAAATCCATGTAGGCATCTTAGCCATGCATAGTAATGAACATGTATGCATCTGCAGTAGTGTGTCACTCAAGAAAACGATTCTGAAACTGATCACGAGATGGGTAATGTGTGATCATTCGTTTTCATAGTGATATTGTTTAACAAGACAAAACAAAAAAGTAGCCTACTAAAATAATCCTGGGATAATAGTGTGGCATTTATTGGCATCAAAGTGAGATCATAGGCGGTTTATAAATAGCGAGGTCACCGATCCACATCTACTGCGCCGAATCACCGGACATGGAAATCGTTTTGGATACAAGGGGGGGTGTCTATATTTATGGAAAATTTTAAAATGTTTATTTACTACAGACATAAAACAATTTGTAGTGTATCTCAGATTATGCACTGCTTCATTGGTGAGAGACATATTTTATTAAGTATTTCACAGTGTTCACATACAAAATGGTCTTTGAATGCTTAGGTGTGCCGATACACCGGACAGCACTGTACTCTATAAAAACTGTTCACATAAAGAGTTTGATGAAAACTGGGCACCTTGGGCCTGACAAAGATGTCTAGAAAATTAAACTTAGCCTTAATAGTTAAAAATAACTCCAATATAAGACACATACTGTTGGTGTGGGGTGTGTTTTTTTGTAACCTAAAAGCCATTAACATTTGTTTTCTATATTTGGAAATGTGGATTTTTCTTTTGTTCTTTTCTCTCTGTCTATCTGTTTAATTTCTCTTTTATTATATATTTATTCTGTCATTAATTTTGTGTTCCAAATTTGACTGTTTCAATTAACTAGTAATTTTATTGAATGCACTTTATATTTATGTATCTATTGTAAGATAATTATTTCAGGGCCCCAACCCTGACATTATCAATATATAAATATCTGGGACAATAAATATATTTAAAAAAAAACCCCAGAAAACCCCCCAGAAAGAAATAATTTTTTTTAGCTGTTTAATTTCTGTTGCAAGACATACGGATATGATTGGTCTTCATTTTGTGAGTGGCGTTTCAACCTCATATTGAATTATTTCGAGGAATTCGCCTGGTTTAATTTTGTACAAAAACCACGTTGATGGGGTAGGTATACAAATTTATAACTTGCTAACATATTTTCACTTAAAGTTTATATAAATACATAAACTAATATGCATTTACTAAAGGGCAAGTATTATTTTCAAAAGTTTTTCAGTATTGTGCGATATTTTAAAGCAGTTAATTTGTTTAAAATTGCTTTTAAAAAATCAAAACATTTCCATCTTGTCTTCTTTATCAATTTTATTGTCACAAAAAGTATGTTCTAAACGAAAATAAGGTACTTCAGATTGTAATATAATTATTTTTGATGAACCTGCTTGTACCCTTTTGAGAACACAAACTAGAAGAGCAGACCACAAGACACATGCTTGTGACTGCTGCGATCGATCAGTGACCGGACCTTACTTGGGGTGGGTGGGTGCACGTTCATTGCTGCTAATGAAATGTTAAAAATTACAGTGGCACGAAATAATAACAAAATAGTAACAATAACATTATTTTCATCTGAAGTTAGTAATTTTGTTGAAAATTATTTATACCGACGTTTAAATATTTAATGTAAGACGCGTAATTAATATACTAACGAAAATACGACACGTGAGGCTAAGTGACAGCATATTGGACGAGTTCTCGGAATTTAGTCATTGTGATAAATCCTGGTTGCCCATGACAGTATAAATCCACCATCCGATTTATCACGAAAATTAACCAATGGAGAAAAGGCTTATATGAAAGTTGTATTAGGATTCATAATTAAAGGAACCATAGAAATAGGTGTAATGTAATAAGCAAATAAAAGGTGTAATGTAATAAGCAAATAAAAGGTGTAATGCAATATAAGCAAATAAAAGGTGTAAACAATTTTTTAATTTGAAGTGACAAAACCAAAAATATATAAAATAATCAAAATTTAGTTTTTAATGTAACGTGTGATATTTACTTGGCAAATTGTTTAATAAGCATTAAAAATAATAATAAAGTGCTGCATGCTTAATGGATGATCTACATAATAATGTCTGTTATATGGCTTGATAGTAGGACAACTTGCCTAGATGGCCCTGTTACATGTAGCTGAAGGCATGGAGTTCGAATCCAGGCCTTACCACTGTCATTAGTAATCTTTAATGCAACATTGTGTTAAGCATTCAGTGCTGCCACTTTGTACTTTAAAACAAATATAATACTTTTTTCTTGGAAATACAACTTTTTATACTTTTAAAATACTTTTTTCACTTTTTAATACCTTTTTCTGCAAAAAATAACTTTAAAAATCCAATTTAAAATTTGACCATCGTAACATTTGTGCTTTGCTAGTCTGTTTTTAGGAGTGGTTTGTTCTTTGTTTAGTGGAGTGTTTGTAGAACTCTCTGATCCTGCTGCTCTCAGTGACCAAGTGACAGGGAACTGAAATATGCAGAACAGTGTATTCAACAATCACAAATCCTCACAACATAGTACACACCATTCCTTGAGGTTGGTCATAAGCAGCCAACATTAGTAGGACAAAGATAACGAATGTCATATGGTTACCTATCTGGGTAAGTTGATGAAAAATGAAACATTTTAAAAAGCTTTTTTTTAGACCATTTTGATACTTTTTAAAAAAGATGCAGAATGGCAGTATTGAGCATTTTGAGAGTATCGCTAAACAATACACGTTCACTACCAGGCCCATTTAATTTTTGTATCTCCGGCGTTCAGGGGCCCTAACGCTCGCCATGAAAGTCCAACTTTATCTGTAACTGTACATGATAAGGCTATTATAAAAATTTGAACTCGGTATCTTTAAACATGTTTATTTTATAAAACTTTCAGGAGAGGATCCTACAGTTTCATTTGAGCAAATTCATAAAGAATTCCTGTTCAAATATCCTGGTCACATCCTGGATCCAAAGGACATACAATGGATCTTCATGAACGCGGGTGGATGGATGGGTGCGATGTATCTGCTGCATGCTTCTCTGTCAGAGTATGTCTTATTTTTTGGCACAGCGGTCGACACCACGGGGCATTCAGGTAAGCCTATTTCATTTTCACACAGGGCATTCAGGTAAGCCTATTTCATTTTCACACATGGCATTCAGGTACGCCTATTTAATTTTTACACAGGGCATTCAGGTACGCCTATTTAATTTTTACACAGGGCATTCAGGTAAGCCTATTTCATTTTCACACAGGGCATTCAGGTACGCCTATTTCATTTTTACACAGGGCATTCAGGTACGCCTATTTAATTTTTACACAGGGCATTCAGGTAAGCCTATTTCATTTTCACACAGGGCTTCTAGAAGTTTTACAAAATTGACTAGCCATGGGATCAGTGATTTAGAAAATTGACTAGCCACAATGAAAATTTTATTAGCCCTACTTTGCTTTTAAGTTAATACAATTTTACTAATTGTAATAATCAGATCATTATGTCACCTAAAGAGGGAGATAGAGCTTTAAAAAAAAACTAAGATTGGGGTTTGGGGGTTGGGGCAAGATATTCAAATTTACAAAAGAGACTTGAATACAGAATTTCACAACTTTTTTTCACTAGCCGTCGGGCACGGCAATAGTAGTTATTTACTAGCCCAACATTGAATATCACTAGCCATGGGAGTGGGGCTACCATAATCTAGAAGCCGTGTTTTACACCTTGCTGTGAAAAACATTGAGTGGAGTAATTAATTTCCCACCTAGGGAGCCATTTTATATGTTATACCATATTGACGGGGTTCGTAGCGGTCTTTACATTTCTTGACAGTCTTTGAATTTGAAAACAAATATTTTTAGGTCTTTGAAAGTCTTTTAATTGTAATAAGTCTTTAAAGTCTTTAAATTCTTGTATTGTATTCATTCTTTTATTTTATTGTTCATTTTTTTCAATCAACATCAATACTCTGACCTTCTTTCTGCTGGCATAGCTACATCATAATACAATACTTTTACAGCTACATGTACTTGATATTTTCCAGTTACAGGTATAACCTGTCATGATGCATATACAAAAGCCCAATTTCTTGCTATAGACAGCAACGTAAACAAACTGATTTGGTATTTGTATTGCTTTCTATTGTCTTTGACCATTGTGTAAAAGTCTTTGAATTTGTTTGGTCTTTATATGGCTATGAACCCTGATTGAGCATTATATATTTAATCCGGTTAATAGATTTTTAGGTAAGCTTTATTTTAGATCTCGCAATAAAAAAAAACGATTCAGGGAGTAATTAAAGGGACATTCCTGAGTTTGCTGCATTGTAAGATGTTTTCAACTAATAAAATATTTCTACGATTAAACTTACATATTGAATATATTTTCTTGTTTACAATATCAGTGTCTGTATATTCAATGTTTTTCTGGTCGTCTTGATATTTGTAAGAAGCCCAAACTGGATTTTGTCTTCAAATAATTTTGTATGTACGAAAAAATTATATTTTAGGAAATAAAATAAAATTTAACCTAGTACAAATATTAAAACGATCAAAAACATGTTTAATGTACAGCCACTAATGTTTTATGCAGAAAAATATATTTGATATGTAATTACAATCGTTAAAAAGTCTCTGTTAGTCGATAACATCTTAAAAATTGCAGCAAACTCGGGAATGTCCCTTTAACTGCTTTTCTAACTTAGATTATGGGGAGCTATTTAAGACATTACCACATAAATTAAGGGTAGCTAAAAAGTTCTCTCCTTGAACTAGTCCCGGGAGTGATGGGAAGCAAGCAAACCTCGACATGAACAACATTGAGGGACATAAGTAATTGTTTCAATTGTTACATAAAAATTCACATCCCAAAAGAAGCTAAAAATTACTCTTTGAACTAGCCGCAGAGGGGGGTGGAGTGGATGGTGATGGGGAGCAAAGATAACCTGATTCATTGTTACCCCTCACCCTACATATTTGTCGAATTGACATACATAAATCCGAAATAAAGTGGATAAAACTTTGTTGATGGCAAGGAATAATAACCAGTTATTGGTTTAGTGGTTTTTTAATTTAATTGTCTATATTTTTGTTTTCAGGTCGTTACTGTGCTAACATTTCCGACACCATCTTAACTGGGTCATTTCGCCAGTGGCGTGAAGGGTCGCTAAAAAGTCACATGTACGGACCAGGTAAAATTGTGAAATAAAAGGGTTAATTTTATTTAATTTTCATATTATGTTGGATTGTAGTAAGTCTAAAGCTGTATCCTAACCGGACGCGAGTGATGCAAACGATTATTTTAGAAATCATTGATTTCAGTTGCCATATCCTAATCGCACACTTACATTTAGGATGCGGCACTTGAAATCAATGATTTCTAAAATAATCGTTTGCATCACTCGCGTCCGGTTAGGATACAGCTTTAGAAGAAAAAACGCTACATTTTTCCATTAGTAACAAGGGATATGCACTATCCCACAGACAGGATAACACATACCACAGCCTTTGATATACCAGTTGTGGTGCACTGGCTGGGGCAAGAAAGCTCAAATGAATACGTATTATTACTTTAGTAGGATAATTGCAGGTTAAATAAAATAACTGGTTACTGTCTTTTATGCTGCACAGATTGAATGATGATTGCAGATTCTCGTGGCATTTGCCGTTCTTAGGGCCGCTTTCCATCAATGTGAGTTTATCGATATATATGTATATATGTACACAGTATCTTCCTTTTCCATATACGCGATTCTGCATGCGGCTATTCACTGTGTTAAAAAAAGTTGATCAATGAGTGATTTTTCTGTGCACAAGTTTTTCAGTGTGGTGATGTCATAACGCGAATTAATTACTTTCGGTTTCCAAATGATTCATCCAGGTATTCTCTAGGTCCAAATATAGGGTCCTTCCCAAAAGAAAGTGTCACTGAAAAGTCCCAATTTCGGTACGGAGGTCGGGTCATAGGTTTTAATGTGCACATTCAGAACAAGCTATTGTAGCACATGCCTGTCCTGGGCGCAGGTGTCAAACTTTCGCGGGCTCCACCACCCAGGACAGGAATTTTGGTACTAAAAATTCCCAATGTACTTCCCAATATATATATTTAATTATATTTGTTGTAATAAATTAATTTATTTGTGGTGTACTGTATCATTCTGTGGCCTGAAAACGTATCGCAGGTATGATTTAATTGTCTAGTTTCCCAATCCCATCGTACATAGGACTGGTAAAAAGAATCCTGGATAAATTCCTGGTTTAAAAGTACACTTCGACAACGCAGATATGGTAAAGCACATTTTTTCTACTCGGTATCTTAAACATGCCACTGCTTTCAAACTAATTGTAATTACTACTTCCATCCCAGTGGTAAAGCATTCACTTGATGCGTGGTTGGTCTAGGATCGATCCCCATTGGTGGACCAATTGAGCTATTTTTCATTCCAGCCAGTGCTCCACAACTGGTGTAACAAAGGCCGTGGTATGTACTATCCTGTCTGTGGAATGGTGCATATAAAAGATCCCTTGCTGCTAATCGAAAAGAGTAGCCCATGAAGTGGCGAAAGCAGGTTTCCTCTCTCAATATCTGTGTGGTCCTTAACCATATGTCTGATGCCATATAATTGTAAATAAAATGTGTTGAGTGCGTCGTTAAATAAAACATTTCCTTCCTTCTAGGATTCTGGTTTCTAACTAACATAATTACTACTTCCATTCTAAAATTGTAATTTACTTTCTAACAGGGGACAGAGTCTTCCACAAATGGGGAAAAGTGACCTCGGTCTCGTGGTCACATGGTACATGGATGGTAGAGTACGTCTGTGGTTTCATTCCTTCCACCCTGGGGTTCTAATTTCATGATTTATTTTTGAACAGGGGCCACAAGTTCTCCACATTTGGGATTCTAATTGGATAATGTTTTTCTTAACAATACCACAGATAGCCACAAGAGACAAACACCTTTCGCAGTTGGTGAGACATGGCCTGGGTTGTGGAAGTGAACAGCAAAAGTAGCTGAAAGGCAAATGGGCAAGAAATAGAATGGAATTCAAAGGAAAGGAAAGTGGTCTGTGGGATAAAATTTTTTTTTTTTTTTTAAATTCATGTTTTGTTTTTGAACAGGGTGAAGTGACCTCGGTCTCGTGGTCACATGGTACATGGATGGTAGAGTACGTCTGTGGTTTCATTCCTTCCACCCTGAGGTTTTAATTTTATGATTTATTTTTGAACAGGGGACACAGTCTTCCACGAATGGGGTGAAGTGACCTCGGTCTCGTGGTCACGTGGTACGTGGATGGTAGAGTACGGCCGCGGCTTTATTCCTTCCACCCTGGGGTTTGCTCTCGCCGACACAGTATTCAGTACACAGGACTTTTTGACGATGTTTTATATATTTAGGATTTATACAAAAGCTCTTTTACTGGAGGCTGGGTTTTATCTGTCCGAACTGAAGGAGACCTTGAAAGACTCATTATAATGGAGAACATCACCGCTTTTATATATTTTTATAATAAATTGTTAAATAGACAGATGGTGTTGTCTTGTTTAAATTTCTTTGCTTGTTTATACTTCAAGGCAATCCCTGTCCATAGCCAAATTAGCCATTTGTTCATTTTCATACAAAGTGGCTAAGACATTTGGCCAGTAACATTTTCTTTAAATTGACTGCTTTTGAATATCTTTCAAGGAAATATATATTTTGTTTTAGCTAAACCAGAACTGTTTCCAGTGAAAACCCTAATATGTATACTTACTTTCATGCTTCTATCCACTTATGGTTCCAGCACTCTCTACTGAGCACACAACTATCTAGACTATCCATTAAAGTTTAATGTTGGCTTGAAGTTTCTCTGTTAAAGCAATAAGAGAAACTTAAGCAAACATTAAACATTAAAAAAAAAGACATTATGCAAAAATAAATCTTTAAATATTCCCAAAATATACTAGACGTATGGCTGTAAACTTATGGTCAAACAGAAAGTGAAAATTTGATCATATATGAATTTTAAGCAAATGGTTTTTATTTTATTTTATTTTTGTTTATTGACCCCGGAAAACAAATATAGCAGTGCAGTTATTGGGGCCCTGGTATCGCTACCTTACAGTCGTTTCATTTACAGTCGTTTTATAGGTCAAACATTGTACATCGGTGAATAGTACTGATTTATGTACAAGTATAGTATATGAATCCAACAGTAATAATGAACATAAATACATGTATACCTGTCAACTCTCATGCTTTTGGTGCAAGTCTCACGAATTCATAACGAACATCATGCTCTCACACAAAGTTACTATAATCTCACATTTTTTCACTTTCTGTTCTCACGAATTTATAATGGTCTCACGCAAAGTTGCTATAATCTAAAAAAAAAAAAAAAAATCAAAATATTTTATAATCGTGGTTTATATTTTAGAGCTGAATGGAATTATATGCCGATTATGCAGGTCTCTGAATTCGTTACCTGTTAATAATAATACATCATATTGAACCTACCCTCGGTTCAATACCAACAATCACTCGTGGGTGCTACCGATGACAGACTTGTATGGTTTAACATTAATCGTATTAATTAGTAAAACTTGCATGCGCTCGATTTTTATTTTTAGAGATTTCCATTTGGACTTAAAACGAACGACAACAGAAAACTTCGCCCTGGACCCAACCAAGAGCATGCAGTCCCTGGACCCCGATTTCTAATTTTCTCACGCCTAAGAATTGCCACAGGTTGACAGCTCTGTAAATAAATAAACATAGTTTATAGTTTTATGGGTTTGGAAAAAATTAAAGGGAAGGAATGAAAGAAAATTTATGAATTTACAAAGAAAAAATTTGAAATAGAAAAATAGTACTTGAATCATCATCACCAAGTGCTACCATTATTGCAGTTGTTATTTTACATACACAGGGATAATGCAGGGGCATTGGCTGGGGGGTTCGGATGACCCCCCCCCCCATAAGGTAAATGGTCCCCTTTCAGAACTAAAACACAGGTTTATACATATGGAGTTTCTGGTGGTTCAAAAACAAAATAGAAAAAGGGTCCACTTGGTTCATATTCGAACCCCCCCCCCCCCCCCCCCCCCATCCCCCAGGTCCAGAACACACAACGCACCTGTAATGTGCAAGATGTAAATCAGTTTAAATTTAAAAGAGACCAAGAGAAGGTAGAGTGCTTTAAAAGGTAAGAATGAGAAGGACATGTTTTATTTAACAATGCACTCAACACATTTTATTTACGGTTATATGACATCGGAAGAAAGAATGAGGACTTTAACCAAATGTTGACAGTCGTATATAGTCATTTTGTTGACTTGTGTTAAGTGTTGAATGTGAGCCCCTCCCCCACCCCCTAATTTTTATTTTTATTTAAAAAAAAATCTTGTATAAAAACAAAACCAGTTTGGCAGTGGAATACTTTTATTTCATAAAACAATAAAATTAATACATAATGTGTTTGTCCCACAGACAAATGGAATATACAATATATTTTTATTTCATTTGTAATATCAAGATGGTAAACATAAGACCTGCATGCTTTCCATGAACATGATTTTACACACAAGTTTATTCACAAGCCCATAGACACAGTACCTTTTCCACATATGTATCCGCATGTGGGGGGAAAAAGCGATTTTTCACATGCAAGTTTTCAGCACAGTGATGTCAAAATACAATGGGTAACTTACTAGCAGCTTAAAAGTACATTTCAATAATATCAATTTAAAAAAAATATTAATCCGCTTGGCCTTTGTTGAACCAGTTATGGATCACTGGTCGGTGCAAGTGGTTTACACCTACCCATTGTGCCTTGTGGAGCACTCGCTCGGGGTTTGGAGTCAGTATCTAGATTAAAAATCCCATGCCTCGACTGGGATCCGAACCCAGTACCTACCAGCCTGTAGACCGATGGCCTAACCACTATGCCACAGAGGCCGGTCTACATAGTCTTAGAGAGCAAACCCACTATATTTTTACAATAATAGCAAGGGATCTTTCATATGCACCATAGCCAACAGACAGGATAGCACATACCACAGCCTTTGATATACCAGTCGTGGTGCAGTCTGGAATGAGAAACAGCATGATGGAGATCGATCCCTCACCAACCGTGCATCAAGCGAGTACTTTACCACTAGACTACACCCACCCCACCCCACACGGGGGGGGGGGGGCACCGTTTCTTCAACACCAAAGATTATGCACTGGCCCTCCCCTGAAAGACTAACTACTATATATAAATGTAACTTCCTCCATCCTTTTCCCCACTTTCAATCTGTTGGAATATTCCAACACCTATAATAGGCCTATACAGCAGTACATTGTAGTGAGCATGTTTGAATACTTACATGTAGGTGGACACATACTAAAGGTCACTGGTTGAGCAGGTTGAGTCTGTTTATTTCAGGCTATATACATGTATACAAACATCACAGACAGCTGTTTTGTTGAATAAATAAATCTGATTGACCTGCATTATGACAGAGCTTTTCTAAAACAAATTTTTAAATATCTATGTAGTATATGCTGTAAATAGTTGACAGGAAACAAGAATTTGGCAGATTTAAATATCTCTGCCATAAAAAACTTCAGTGCACTATGAAGAACATTAATAAGTGCAACCAAAAACCAAGTTTCACTGAACTAGGACTTGTAATTTGTGAGTAACTGATCTAAACACAAACCTTTAACATTAAACATTTAACGGAAAAGATGATGCCATTGCCACCATCAGAAAGGCAGTACAGGTCTACATCTCGATTTTTTACTTCTCATATAAAAAAAACACACATTTTGAGCAAGATGACTAGATACATTGAATTTGCCAAATCTGATAATTTAATGATGAATATGCAACAGTAAATAAGCTGTAACAGTTGAAAATATTTTACACTGCCTTAAAAAAGTAGGGTCAGTAGCTTTAAGCTCAATTACGAGAACAATGTGAAAATCTTCCCCTAATCTAAGTCTGGGAAGCAACTGATGACTCCCCTCAAATTGTTTCCATGGCGACAACATTTTATAAGATGCATGACATGAGATCCTGTGAGAGGCAAAGTTTGAAACATAAAACTAAACCAGTGTTTTTCTCAATCCAGATTGTCAGCTGTGTATTGTCATCAACTTGCATGTACATACATCGGTGGAGGATCCAGAAAATCCATTTTGGGGGGCCCCCAATGACATGAGGCGGAATGCCAAGGGAACTATGGGAGAGGTTTGGAATGGAATAAAAAAAAACGAAAATTACTATATAATAAAATTATAACTGTTGCAAAATTTAGGAGGGTGGGGGTAGGTTTGGGGGCCCCACCCCCTAGATCTGCCTCTGTACATGTACAGTAACTCACAAGTTTCTTCCAGTTTTTAAAACAAAACAGCTAAAATAATTGCAGTTACATGTACTGTATTAAAAATATATTGTGGAGATTGCATCTTTTAAATGCAGAAAATAGGCAGTTGGTAATAAAAAAAATGCTTGGCCACTTGCTTACTTTGTACATGTATGTCGATCACCAAATACAAAACATACCTGTATAGGTAGACAGCTGGTAATATACACCTGGTGCCTATTTCACTAAACATCGTAACTAGCAGTTATACCAGACATTCATTTACACGTGTTTGACATCTATTTCACGTTTGACATCTATTTCACGCTTGAAATTTACATCATTACAGAAAATGGAGCATTTTAAGGACAAAGGAACATGAAATACATGTATTTTTAACTATATTTGTTGAACTATAATTGTAATAAGAATTGTGGTTTAGTCGTAGATTTACGTTTACATGCAAAACTAGGCTTACGATGTTTAGTCGTCGATTTACGTTTACCTGCAAAAACTGACTTACGATGTTTTATGAAATTGGGCCCTGAGGACCATTCCATTAAGTGATCGTAGTCCTAAGATCACCTGAAATGCATACAGTGATCTTAGTGCCAAGATGACTTCGTGACGCGGGGCCCTAGAAATTAATTAAAGGCCACCTAGTTTTGATAATAGGACTTCTATTTCACAAGTAATTGTGACCATTAAGTGGACGTAAAACACTAAAATTAATGTTCTCTGTACACAGGCAATATTGAAAAAGATTGGCAGCAAGTGATACTTCAATATTTCATGGGGCCTATGCTAAAGAAAAAGACATACTCTAGTTTTTAAACACTGAGGCATATTTTTGCTATTATAGCCATTTTGATAACTGAAATCATACTTTACTTATATTTTATGGTTTAGATTAAGAATTTCCGTACAATCGAAGTGTTTCTGGTCTTCCTGGTGTTTTTAATATCACAACATGTATTTTATCATATCTTAAAAAATGCATGTGTGTCTGAGAAATAAACGCATGTGCTGAGAAATAAATGCATGTGCGTCTGAAAAGTAACAGTTGTGGAGTCAAGTTTTAGTCTATTTTTAGAGGGTATTTCACCATTTCAAAGTCACAGACTCATCTTTCACTCAATTGTAACTTTGTCCAAATGTGTTACAGGTTTGTAGATTGAATAAATTTAGTGTTAATTTTCACGGGTTGAAACTAGGGTCTGTCCCTTTAACTAAACTTAGTGTTAATTTTCACGGGTTGAAACTAGGGTCTGTCCCGTTAATTTTCACGGGTTGAAACTAGGGTCTGTCCCTTTAACTAAACTTAGTGTTAATATTCACAGGTTGAAACTAGGGTCTGTCCCTTTAACTAAACTTGGTGTTAATTTTCACGGGTTAAAACTGGGGTCTGTCCCTTTAACTAAACTTAGTGTTAATTTTCACGGGTTGAAACTAGGGTCTGCGCCTTTAACTAAACTTAGTGTTAATTTTCACGGGTTGAAACTGGGGTCTGTCCCTTTAACTAAACTTAGTGTTAATTTTCACGTGTTGAAACTATGGTCTGTCTCTTGAACTAAACTTAGTGTTAATTTTCACGGGTTGAAACTAGGGCATGTCCCTTTAACTAAACTTAGTGTTAATTTTCACGTGTTGAAACTGGGGTCTGTCTCTTTAACTAAACTTAGTGTTAATTTTCACGGGTTGAAACTAGGGTCTGTCCCTTTAACTAAACTTAGTGTTAATATTCACGGGTTGAAACTAGGGTCTGTCCCTTTAACTAAACTTGGTGTTAATTTTCATGGGTTGAAACTAGGGTCTGTGCCTTTAACTAAACTTAGTGTTAATTTTCACGGGTTGAAACTAGGGTCTGCCCTTTAACTTTGGAGCTGGAATCACACTGAATTGCTTATCATAAGTAATTATTTCATGCCATCTCAGTAAATACCCAGCAGATGTACAGAATACGTAAAAACTCTCCACATCAGGTTTAAACACCGTTAGCACAGACCACTACTTCTAGGTGCGTTTTTGGCTGCAATATAATTCAGGTGGTGCGTAATTAATTTACAAGTGTACCAGTAATACAATAACGTAGTGCACAGGGCACATTAAGTCAATACTTTATTTAACCACACTTTTTATGTCCCTCCGGACTAACAATAACCCTGTAATTGATATATCACGAACATGGACTGCCACATTTACAATTTTATACTCATCGTAACACTGCATATTTCATTAACTTAAAAGAGACTTACCTGTGTTTGCTACTATTGTAACAAGTTTTTGACTAATACTTAGTTTCTTTTGTTTAACAACACCACTAGAGCACATTGATTTGTTAATCATTGCCTACTGGATGTAACATTTTTCCTAATTTTGACATGTAGTCTTTGAGATGAAGCCCGCTACATTTTCCATTAGTAGTTAAGGATCTTTTATATGCATTTTCCCCACAAACAGGAAAACACATACCACGGCCTTTGACCAGTTGTAGTGCACTGGTTGGAATGAGAAAAAAAACAATTAGTTGAATGGAAAACAATTAGTTGAATGGATCCACCGAGAATGACTGCCAGTAGCACAGTGAACAAGTGTTTCTGGTTGAAGTCAATATTAGCTGTTACTACTTCCCTTATTTTTTTACATCAGTATATTCAATACGTATTTTTAGTTGTAACAAGGCTCAGGGGCCGTCTCAAAATTTCATTACTGCTCCCTAAATGAATAACCTCTGCCTCTGCAACGCTGCCTCTTGTTCTCAACTTGCAAACTTGTTTCAACAACAGTATCCTTTGAAAATCTTCCATAAAATGATAAATACTGAAAATGGGTAATGAGTAGAATATCCAACTCGGCAATACCATTTATTTTGCGCTCGTGAAATGATGTTGTCCTTCCCTCGCCAAAGACTCTGAAAGGACATCAATTCACGAGTGCAAGATAAACAGCATTGCCTCGTAGCTTGCTGAGTGTTCTCCAATTACAATTGCGTACATACAAATTTACATTCCAATTATTGCACTAATAACAATAAATCATTGTTGGTGATATAAATGAAGACTAAACAAAATTAAACAATTTGAGCCAGTTTGCGACATAAACAAGACAATACAGGTACTGACCAAAAAAATCATCAGTGTGGGGTGGGGGGAATCAGTCAAATTACTGTGAAATCACTTTTGTTTGTGATGGTATAACATTTAGTGTAATTCATGGACTACTACTTTCAAACAAATGTAAGAACACAATGAAAATATAATAATATATAGTCAAACTTCGATAACTCGAACTTACAGGGGACGACAAAATAGTTCCGAGGTTTAAGGAGTTAAGTTTGTTTTGTTTAACGACACCACTAGAGCACATTCAGGGCTGCAGAGAGTACTCGCCCGCTCGCATATTGCGAGTAAAAATTCTGATGGATGAGTTGAAAAATGCAACTACCAGTCCGACGGCAATCTATCTTTTCCTGATATTGATTTATTAATCATCACCTGTTGGATGTCAAACATATGGTAATTTTGACACAGTCTTAGAGAGGAAACCTGTTACATTTTTCCATTAGTAGCATGGGATCTTTTATATGCACCATCCCACAGACATGATAGCACATACCACAGTCTTTGATATATCAGTTGTGGTGCACTGGCTGGAACGATAAATAGCCCAATGGGCCCACCAACGGGGATCGATCCCAGACCGACCGCGCATCAAGTGAGCACTTTACCACTGGGCTACGTCCCGTCCCACATAAAATACAAATTTATGATACTACCTTTTTGATCCATGAATTTAAATCAGACTGTCCCCAATAAATTGTAGTTTTTGTTTAGTTTTTTTTTAGCAAAACCACAAAATATAAATAATTTCAATGTCTTCTTTTTACAGATCATTTCTGACTAGACAATGTTACACTGTATGTTCTGATTAGACAATGTTACACTGTATGTTCTGATTATATTGCATTGTTCATTGTAATACTCATTCTGAATAAATAATCATAGCATTGCCGAGTTTAATCTATTTTTAACGACAAATATATATATATATATAAACTCAACAAAATTAATATATAATTATACTCAACAAAATTAAATAAGTGCCAGTAATAAAAATTGGCATTTTAATTTGAATATCATTTTATATTTGCTCAAATTCAACTTTACAGGGACTGTCCTGTGTTTGCTGCCATGGTAACATGTTTACGACTTAACATATCCTTTTTGATGACAAAAATTACATTTTAAAGATATTTTTCTGTTTAGAATATCAGTGTCTGTATAAACAAGGTGTTTGTTGTTGTCCTAATGTGTGTAGTAGTCAAAATCAGATCTTAACTTCCAGAAATTTCGTACATACGGAAAAAATATACATTACGAAATCAATTAAATATGACTGTCACGAACATTAGCAAATGACCACAAACCAGGGGTGGGGAAAAGCCCCTTTTTCCTGGTCTGGGACCGATTCTTGACTTCTGAGACCGAAATTATTTTATAAAAACGTGTTTGTCGGTCCCACTTTTGTCTTTCTTGTCGGTCCAAAGCACCTGTCCGTTTCTATTATTGGAACAAATTCCTATCTGGACCGGCCTGCCCAGAGATCGTTATCTTGTGCATGATTGGCACAAACACACCGAATATAGAGACACTGATATTCTAAACAAGAAAATGTATTAACCATGTATTCATAGTCGCCGAAACACACTGAATATACAGACACTGATATTCTAAACAAGAAAATGTTATTAAATATGTAATTATAATCGCCAAAACTGAATATACAAACACTGATATTCTAAACAAGAAAATGTTATTAAATATGTAATTATAGTCACCATAAAGTCTGTGTTAGTCGAAAACATTTTACAATGGCTGCAAACTGTGGACAGTCCCTTTAATTTGTATTTTGTGAGTAACAGGTTGAGACCTGGTTACCCACAAAATAAAATATATAGGCCCCTAAGCAGTCACATGCAGACCTCTGAAAATTGCGAGAGCGATAGTTACATTCGCACGTCGCTCGTGTAAGTATAGTTTGCGTAACCCATTTTTCATTCTCGTATATGAATTTATGACATCATTTACATGTTCATGATGGGTTACCTAAAAACTAAATGGGCTACCTGAATTTTTTTTTACGTAACCCCAAAATGGTTTATGCAAATTTTCAATTCTGGGAAGCCTGACATGTATAAAATACAAATTCCACAGCCTCACTAGTCATAAAATAATAACTACAGTTTAACAAATTGAAACTGGTGTAAGGAAACGAAGAGAAAATATATTACACACAAGATCATGATGCGAGTGTAGTGCTTTAAATTGACTTAATTGTTTGTTTTTTGAACGAGACCACTAGAGCACACTGATTTATTAATCAATGGCTAAAGGATATCAAACATTTGGTAATTTTAACATATAGTCTTAGAGGAAACCTGCTACATTTTTCCTTTGATATACCAGCTGTGGTGCACTGGCTAGGACGAGAAATAGCCCAATGGGTATCAGTCCCAGATCGACTGCACCAAGCGAGCACTTTACCACTGGGTTACGTTCCATCCTACAAAAAATGACATCGTGTATACTGTATGGCATCATACTGCAAAAGCCTTGCATAGAAAAACTGGAATAAATAATGATTTTCTAACTATTCCTGTTGGGACTGTAGGATAAATAAAATAATCAGTTACTGTCTTAAGAGATCGGCTTTATCCTGCTCAGGTCGAATGACAAGAGGCCGCCAGCAGAGCCTTACAGCATTAGTCATTCTAACCTTCACGGGATAAAGCCGATCTCTTAAGACAGTAACCAGTTATCCTCTATATGCAGTGGCGTAGCGTGGGTTGTCAGAGCCCGGGGCAAGGCAAGTACTGCACCCCTTAACCAGTGGACCGTTAGCACTCTCCGAGTCCCTTCCACCAGTCCAGAATTTTGCACCCAGGGCAAGGCAAGTATTGAACCCCTTAACCAGTGGACTGTTAGCACTCCCCGAGTCCCTTCCACCAGTCCAGAATTTTGCACCCAGGGCAAGGCAAGTATTGCACCCCTTAACCAGTGGACTGTTAGCACTCTCCGAGTCCCTTCCACCAGTCCAGAATTTTGCACCCAGGGCAAGGCAAGTATTGCACCCCTTAACCAGTGGACTGTTAGCACTCCCCGAGTCCCTTCCACCAGTCCAGAATTTTGCACCCAGGGCAAGGCAAGTATTGCACCCCTTAACCAGTGGACTGTTAGCACTCCCCGAGTCCCTTCCACCAGTCCAGAATTTTGCACCCAGGGCAAGGCAAGTATTGCACCCCTTAACCAGTGGACTGTTAGCACTCCCCGAGTCCCTTCCACCAGTCCAGAATTTCGCACCCAGGGCAAGGCAAGTATTGCACCCCTTAACCAGTGGACTGTTAGCACTCCCCGAGTCCCTTCCACCAGTCCAGAATTTTGCGCCCGGGGCAAGGCAAGTACTGCACCCCTTAACCAGTGGACTGTTAGCACTCCCCGAGTCCCTTCCACCAGTCCAGAATTTTGCACCCGGGGCAAGGCCAGTATTGCATCCCTTAACCAGTGGACTGTTAGCACACCCCCGAGTCCCTTCTACCAGTCCAGAATTTTGTGCCCGGGGCAAGGCAAGTACTGCACCCCTTAACCAGTGGACTGTTAGCACTCCCCAAGTCCCTTCCACCAGTCCAGAATTTTGCGCCCGGGGCAAGGCAAGTACTGCACCCCTTAACCAGTGGACTGTTAGCACTCTCAGAGTCCCTTCCACCAGTACAGAATTTTGCGCCCGGGGCAAGGCAAGTACTGCACCCCTTAACCAGTGGACTGTTAGCACTCCCCGAGTCCCTTCCACCAGTCCAGAATTTTGCGCCCGGGGCAAGGCAAGTACTGCACCCCTTAACCAGTGGACTGTTAGCACTCTCTGAGTCCCTTCCACCAGTACAGAATTTTGCGCCCGGGGCAAGGCAAGTACTGCACCCCTTAACCAGTGGACTGTTAGCACTCCCCGAGTCCCTTCCACCAGTCCAGAATTTTGTGCCCGGGGCAAGGCAAGTACTGCACCCCTTAACCAGTGGACCGTTAGCACTCTCCGAGTCCCTTCCACCAGTCCAGAATTTTGTGCCCGGGGCAAGGCAAGTACTGCACCCCTTAACCAGTGGACAGTTAGCACTCCCCGAGTCCCTTCCACCAGTCCAGAATTTTGTGCCCGGGGAAACAGCCCCAGTGGCCCCACCCACGCTACGCCACTGTCTATATGCATTATGTTTTGGCGTGCGGTTGGGTAGTGGTGGTTAGCCACAAAATTCATTAAAAAAGTTATATTCTAAAAAACCAGCAGCAAAGATAGAATATATTACAGTTGTAGCACCACTAGAAAAATTAAATGCAATAGAATGTGCAAAAACGTCCATCAAAATAGAAATGTTAATCTTAAAATTAGTAAGTAGACTACCAGGGTTTCTGCCAGAGGGTAGAACGGGTATGGCGCCATACCCAAATGTTTTGGCAGATTATATTTTTTAAAGTTAACTTTTTGACAAAATTAATTACTCTTATCATCAATCTAATTAAAATTAGCTCCACTATTACATGTGGATCTAACAGCAGCCCGTTGGAGCTCATGTCCAGTTGACCTTTCAATCGACCAATCAAAACCGTACAAAATCATGCCAGTGATTTAAAAAGAATTTGAAAACATTCGGGATTATGCAGAGGGTATACGAAATGATTCGGGTGAATTACGAAGTATGCCGGAAACTAATTTCAATATAACATTTTATATACAATGTGTTTCAAGATGGAAAAAAACCCATGATGGTATAGCCATAAAATCTGTTTATACTAGTATACAATCCAGAGTTTATTACTGTTTTTTAATATTGAAATAGACCAACAAGTTCACCTATTACATAAATAGTCTCGCCCAATATTTTTAGAATTTGTATGCTACCGAATAACGCTATAAACGGCGAAGTGTAATTGGTCGATATTTGAATTGTTATTTATAGATGAAATGTCACCTGGACATGGGAGTCCACGCAATGCTGTTAGATCTACAAGGGTAGACCCAGTAGAGCTAATTTTAATCAGATTGTCTTATCATTACTGTATGATTTTCTTAACCCTAAGCCTATCTTAACCCATTTTCTTTCAGGGGATGCCACCCATACCCACTGTTGACTGTGGTTGCATTCAATTCTTTAGCATCATACCCAAAAATTTCTTTCTGGCAGAAACACTGACTACAATGTATGGTGGTCAGTGAGGTCATTAAGACTAAATATAACAGAATAAAATTAAATAATAGGAGGCTGTTACTATCTGCTATAAATGCCATGTGACCTAAACAAGTTGACACCGAAGCCTAAGAATGATGCAATTCATTGCTTTATCTTAAATGTTTAGTTATTTTAACCAATCAGAGACAAACTTTCTACTGCAGGTCACAAGGATATTAACATGCACAAATTATATTAAAAAAATATTAACATTCAGTCTTTGTAATTCTATACCCGGCAGACATTTATTAAATAGACAACAAAAAATTGCTGATAGCCACCTGTTAATGGTATCGCTGGTAGTGTTCAAATACTGTAAAGTTATCGCCACCTTTCAAAGCTAGGGTTGGGTAGATAGTTAAAATACTCTAAAATGACCATCACCTTTCACATCTAGATTTAATACTAAAAAGTGTTCATAAGCTTTCACACCAAGATTGGGGGTCAAAGGTCAAATACTGTAATGTATTCATCACCTATCGCACCTAAGATGGACTGAAAGGGTAAATACTTTTCACACCTAGGATGGCGTCAAAGGTCAATACTGTAATATATTCATCACCTTTCACTCTTAAGGTTGGGTCAAAGGTCAAATGCTGTTATTGTTGCTGTATCTCATGGAAATGCATTGTCGCACACTGGTTGGCACTAGCTAAGGTCAAATGCTATAAAAATAATCATCAAGTTTCAGTGTGTTTCACATCTAGCGTGGGGTCAAAGATTAAATGCCGTAAAGTGACCATCACCTTTCTCAAACTACAAAGGTCAAATACTGTAAAGTATTCATCACATTTCATTCCTAGGTCGTCAAAGGTCAAATACTGTAAAAATAATCATCACATTTCACAGAGAGTGGGATCTTTCACATCTAGGGTGAAGTCAAAGATTAAAATACTGTGAAGTGATCATTACTGGATTGGGGTCAAAGGTCAAATTCTGTAAAGTATTCACCTAGGATGGGGTCAAAAGTCAAATACTGTAAAAAATAATCATCACATTTCATACACAGAGAGTGGGGCGTTTCACATCAAGGGTGAAATCAAAGATGAAAAATATTATGAAGTGATCATGACTAGATCTGAGTCAAAGGTCAAATACTTTACAGTGACCATCACCTTTCACAACCCTGACACAGTGCTATCTGACCCACTATGTAGTTCCGACAGGGACACAGTCTTCTGAGGTAGGTTTTCTCCCCTACACAGCTGAACAAGAGTTCGTCCCCTTGCAAGGTGCACTCTTTCGTGTTTTCGTTATATGAAGGAAAGAAAATATTTGTCTGAGTTTGACGCTTGGCACACGTCACAGACTGCTTCTCAATCTGCTGGAATGAGTTGAGTTCCTTGAAGTGGGTCGGTTCACAAATGAGATCTGAAACATAGAGAGAGGACCCTGATGATACAACATGAAAAATAGACACAGGACTGGGGCCTATTTCACAAAACATCGTAAGCACATAAAACGTAAATCTATGACTAAAAGGTTTTTTTTAAAGTTTGTTTTTGTTTAACGACACCACTGGAGCACATTGATTAATTAATCATCGGCTACTGAATGTCAAACACTTGGTAATTCTGACTCATAGTCATCAGAGGAAACCTGATACATTTTTCTAATGCAGCAAGGAATCTTTTATGTGCGCTCTCCCACAGACAGGAAAGCACATACCACGGCCTTTGACCAGTTGTGATGCACTGGTTGGAACGAGAAAAAACCAATCAGCTGAATGGATCCACCGAGGTGGTTCCATTCTGCGACGCGAACACCTCAAACGAGCACTCAACCTACTGAGCTAAATCCTGTCCCTAAATCTATGACAAAACCACAATTTTTATTACTATTATAGTACAACAAATATAGTTAAAAAGTACACATATTTAATTTTCTTTTGTCCTTAAAATGCTCTATATTCTGTAATGATGTAATTTTCTTCATGAAATAGATGCCAAACACTTGTAAATGTATGCCTGGTATAACTGATAGTCACAGACGTAAACTTACGTTTTGTGAAATGGGCCCCTCACTAATGGAATAATTTTTGACAAAATCTCACACATATATTCACTTTTTTTAATATATAAATACATAAAATAAAGTTCATATTTGAATCGGTAAGTAATGTTTTCATGGGTTTTTCTCATTTCTATGATATTTTAGATCATTTAATGTTGATTAAAATTTGGCAAAAGAATCCTAAAAGTTGCGTTTGAGGCATGATGTCTAGTATTTGTGTGTATTATTCCCAATAACTGTGTTTTTTCGACCTGAATTTTTTTTTAAAAACGAACTACGAACATATTCCAATATTTGGTGATTTTTGTTGTTGAAAAACTATCAAATTTATTATCAAATTAGCTGTCACAATCAGCTATTGATTCCTCAAAATGACCGCAAAGTTTTGCCACTGTTGTCTAGCAAAAATACTTGTCGAAAACCACTTTTCCAACTCAAAATTCCCAGGTATTTTCCAATGAAAAACTAAATTAATTAATCTATTTCCTGTATTCTATTATTATTTCCGGTGAGTGCCGTGTACAAAACGGCGGGAACACTGTATACAGTATACAGTATTTCGACTCGTGTGACGTCGGACGAGATATCTCGCTTGCAGTAGTCAGAAGGTTAACCATAACCAGTCTGAACAAAGGAGATGGATCTTTTTTTTCGATTTTGTTAAAAGTGGACTTTTTGTATTAAAATGTTAGGCATATAAAGACCACTACATTTTTGTGATTTTTTTGCTACATGTGTATATGTTGTTTTGTATGAGTGGGTAGTGGGTGTTTGTTTGTGTTCAGGCATCGAAATGAGTGTTGTCTGGTAACCCATTTACAGGTTACCACAAAATATAGCCTGGTAACCTATAGGTTACCACAACTATTGGAAAGTTATAATTGAATTCCTGTTACTACTACTTTTAACACCCTTACATGTGTGCCAGATGATTATTGTAGTATGACGCACCGCCACACAATGTATTTTTGCACGTGCAGTTTTTTGCTTCTGGGATGATTTTCATTTTTGTCTTTAACTATCACTGTTCTTAAGAGCAATGCCCAGGCTAAACGAAAATGAGCCTTCACGCAATTGGCATGATCCAGGCTGGTATGCGTGTCGCTACCATTCTTTACAATTCAGGCTTTGTGGAGACGTTATCAACATGTTGTGTCAGAGACCAACAACGTGCAGGCCGTCCACGCGTGATGTCAAAACAGCAGGACAACCACATCAGACTCGTGCACCTCGGGAATCGATTCCAAACGGCAAGTCTGACAGCGCGGACCATTCCTGGATTGCGTGCCATTAATCCCAGAACTGTACGGAATCGATTACGTGAACATGGTATCCGTCCGCGACGCCCGCTGTCCGTTCAGTTTTGCTAAGACGTCATCGTGTAGCACGTTTGGCTTGGTGTAGAAGACACTTGCACTTTAATCACCGTGACTGGGCGGGTATACTGTTTACGGACGAGTCCAGGTTTCACTTGGACAGCAGTTTCAAACGTTTTAGTGACGCCTGTGTTGTGGAGCGACGTGCATTTGGCGGAGGCAGTGTCATGGTATCACGTCAACTGGACGAACACCTCTTGTGGTCATCGATGGCAATTTGAACGCTGTACGCTACCGTGACGACATTATTCAGGCTCACGTCATCCCATTGTGCAAGGACAAACGTTCACGCTTCAGCAACAATGCTGACCTCACGTCGCCCGGGTGGTAATGGATTTTCTAGCACAGCAGAACATGATTGTTGCACTACCCGATCTTGCACCAATCGAGCACGTCTGGGATGAGATGCAACGTTGTTAACACGTTAGTACAGATCTGGAACGGCATTCCCCAGGCATTCTTCAACAATTAGGCTCTATGAGGCGACGGTGCCAGGCCTGCATCAACGCAAACGGTGGCCATGTGTCTTTCATCCCCAATACCGATGATGCTGTGACATAATTGACGTTTTGCTTAATTGCCTAATAAATAATGCTATATGATCATTTTATCGTTTTATGTCTTGAAATTATTTTTTTATCAACATGATAACCATACACAGTTACTTTTTTCCACTAGTATAGTATACATGTATTTATGATTCATTCTTTAACTTATCACTGTTCTTAATGTAGTAGATGTAATTCTTTACAACTATGTGACTCATTTAATAACTGAACAATTAAATAGATAAACTGATTGAAATAAAAATATATAAATAAAAGTGTTCTGCTTTTTATTTTCTCTTATTTTATCATACAACAATGAAAGTTAATATTTTTGAAATGTGAAATTTTGAGTGCAATTGATCAAGTTCACATTACTGTTCAATCCCTTAGATGTGTACAGGATGATTAGTACAACTAGTAAATTTGTTATTCATTTATCACAACGTTTTAGGTACATGTAGGACTATCATGGTTACTCACATTTAATAATGGAGTTACTGAAGAAACTAAATTGATGACAATATGTGTTGTTATTTCTAACTCAGTGTTACTTAGTTCATAATGATAATGATTGCTAGGTAAGAAATCTGAACTGTGTTTGACTGATTACTAGTATATAGTAGTACGAAAAACTAAATCTGGAAGTAAATGGATGCAATTCCTTACGAAAAAATTAAACGCGGTAGTCCGGAATGCATTGTCTGTTTTACGTTTGGAAATATAACTACCGTTACATTGAAATTTTTATCGAGAACAAATGGATGGACGGATGGGCAACACCATACCATAATATGACCCATCATATAAATCCCCCCTAAAAAAAAACCCAACTCAGTCTGCTGGGGGAGGGTCAACCAAATCAACTTTGACTACAATCCTGGAAATAAAAAATTAGCAAGAACACAGATATACATTTCCAACACCCTCTTCTGTCGTTTTATTATTCTGTAAATAGGCACAAAAGACATGTTGTGGTGACAAGGCCTGGGATGTAGATGAAAATGAAAAGAAAGAAAGAAATGTTTTATTTAACGACACACTCAACACATTTTATTTACGGTTATATGGCGTCAAACATATGGTTAAGGACCACACAGATATGAGAGAGGAAACCCGCTGTCGCCACTTCATGGGCTACTCTTTTTGATTAGCAGCAAGGGATCTTTTATATGCACCATCCCACAGACAGGGTAGCATATACAACAACGGCCTTTGATATACCAGTCGTGGTGCACTGGCTGGAGTGAGAAATAGCCCAATGGGCCCACTGATGGGGATCGATCCCAAACCAACTGCGCAGCAGGCGGGTGCTTTACCACTGAGTTACATCCCGCCCCAAAAATGAAAAGAGACAAAATGGGGAAAGAAATGAAAACAAAAATAGAAAAACAAAACCATGGAAATTCAGTCTTTAATCATCACCCATAATTGCAATAATCAAAAATACTTCCAACCCTTCATAAAGGTCAACTACATATATCCTTTGATGATTCGTTCTCTGTGACTGTAGAATAAAACTTTTATTTATTTATTTATTTATATACCGTATATCTTCGCCTGTAAGTCGATCTCGGCTATAAGTCGAGTCCCTAATTTCAAGCCCTGAAAACATATTTTTTTATTGACCCATTTATAAGTCGACCCATGAAAAACAGCTTATAAATATTGAAGTATTTCTTATTTTCAGCACATGAGAACAATAATGTATAATATTTGAACAAAAGAAAATTATTTTACAAACTTCGGTTTTCACGTTTTGTACATCGCATCAAAACGAAATATTCCCTTAGTAGATAGTGAAAGCTGTTTGGCTGTTACCGTATGGCACTGTACAGCATGGTTTTGTGCACAGACAACAACTTTATTTATAAACACTGACAACAGATCACTACAATAAAACTGAAAGTATCAGTTAATCACATGTTTTGCCGCCATATTAATACATGTAAGGAGGATAATTCTGGAAAGTACACTGGTTTTTATGTACGGCATGTAAAAAGTTAATATGATAACTTTATTCTATGTAAACCAGTAATCACTGTCTAAGGCTTTGCTTCACCCCCAAAGACCCGGATGATCGGTAACTAGGCCGTGTGACGTCATGCCGGTTCCAAGAATTGCTCTAGTGAACTGCAGATATCAGTCTAAGCTGTTTTAAGGGAAAGCTCAGTAATATTCATGAAGTTAATCACCGACAAAACATTGTTTGAACAACCATTAATGCCAGTGACCAGATTTCAAAATAAACTCATGCAACAGGTAGTTAGTATTGTTTACATTTTTGCTATTAGTGATGACTGTTATTTTAACTAAGTGGATTGTTCTCTTGGCATGTGAGTGAGATCGCATGCCTTTTTGCATAACCAAAACCGTTCTAATGCCTAAAAAAAAAGGTTATAGAAAATAAATATGTCAAATTAACATATGTGAGTATAAATACAGGGCATACTTCAACAATAAAACTTGTAAAATAATCCCCAAAACGGTAATATTTTTGGGTGAAATTTTTTTACCCTCTTATAAGTCGACCCCCTCAAGTTATAAAATAATTTTTGGGTGAAAAAAATTCGACTTATAGGCAAAGATATACGGTATATATTTTTTCATAGTCTGAATAAAACTTTGAACCCGGTCTCATAGCTAGAACTTGACCCATTCACTTTGTGTGACCAAATTCACTTTATATGTCTGCAATATTAAAAAACAAAATCAAGTCCTGTCACTGCCTACTTACTATGATTCCAACACACATCTCGGCAAGAGATTCCTGCCGGCCCAAGGAATGTTTTTATTGCTTCTGATGGCGGCCATATTGAAATGGCGTTTTCAAACCTGCAGAAGTCTTGATGCTGTATATAAGCATTCATCCTCTGTAGCATGCCCTCCTCGGTGTACTCAAATGGCAAGTATGGACTGAACTGGAAGAAACAAAACTTAGAGTTAAAGTTTGTTTTGTTTAATGACACCACTAGAGCACATTGATTTATTAATCATCATCTATTGTCTTAGAGAGGAAACCTGCAACATTTTTCTATTGGTAGCAAGGGATCTTTTATATCCACCATCCCACAGACAGGATAGCACATAGCACAGCCTTTGATATACCAGTCGTGCTGCACTGGCTGGAACAAGATATAGCCCAAATGGCCAACCGACGGGGAATGATCCTAGACCGACCAAACTTTGATCACATTTTTCGTGGGTTCTATAATGTCAAACATTTGGTACTTTGGACTATTTTCTGAAGAAACCCGCTACATTTTTTCATTAGCAGCAAGGGTATTTTATATGGACTTTGTTGGTTGACTTAGATGTTGTGTCCTGAACTGTAATTACCAACTACCTATGGATGGGTAGTTGACTTATATGTTGCTTCACGTACTGTACAAAACCATCTATGGGCGATTGGTTGACTCTTTGTGTACTGTATTTTATCCTATATCTTACCCATGATATCCATGTCACAAACCCATGTGATAATTTTAGAGTATTAACCTGGTTAATAATGGTATGCAAATTTGCAAGGTCTCTAGGTAATGTGTTGCTGTGGATGGGTCATTTGCTCACAAGCCAACAAGACCTGTGTACCTGAGCGTAATGTTTTCAAGGCTTTATTTAAAATGCGTGACATCAAAGTAATCTGTGCTAATCATGATGGCATCATATTACTGACGGCGGCAACTTTAGTACTGTGATTTAAATTACTAAAAATCTAATTAAAATGTTATTTTAGAAGTGTTATTTGATAAATAGAATTTGCTACTCGTGTTTTTTAATGTGTAAAATATCAACCTTATCTAGTTAATTGGTATTTGTCTCAGCAGAGCCTCGACAAATACCGATTAACATAGACTCGGTTGATATTTTCCATATTAAAAAATACTTGTGACGAATCCTCTATTTAATAACCAGAATGATTAACAAGTAAGAATGATTAACAAGCCAGACAATGGAATCAATTATTTTCCCAATACATTGAAATGTGTAGAATGCAGTTACTGTATTGTTTTTTAAAATCTCCTCCACCAGCTGTCCAACTTGCTGTGTGTTGTTAATGTGGACGGTATGCACATACGGAGGACCGATAAACATTTCTGCATACGGGTGCTGACTCGTCAACTGAAAAAAAAAAAAAAAAAAAAAAGAAAGAAAAAAAGTTTGAATTATATATGTTACAGTCAATCTATGAAACCAGTCATTACGCGTAATGCCTAAACAAATCAGTCATTTCGAGAAGTGCCTGTGACCAACCAGGCAATACGCGAAATGACTGAAAATTCCAGGCATTTCGCGAAATGACTGAAAATCATGGCCAGCCATTATGCAAAATGACTAAAGTGCTATCTATAATACCACACCACTCAAGTCCTAATGTAACGCTTTATTTAAACTCGAATCAAATCATTTCAGAAGTTGTACATGAAGATGAAGTTGAATGTTACCAAGTAGTCGGTGTTAAATCATGAAAGTAACATATTGGTAAAGAAAGGTCACTTGTTTTTGCACACAAGACTACCATGACAACGGCTGGAACATTGAATTTTGGTTTTGAAACATTTTGCATCGACTGGACTCGCATCTGTTAGGACCAGCACAGTTACACCTAACATATCCCTGTCCACCACAGTCGGATTCGTGATTAACAGCTTGGTGTAAGGTCACTGACTTTGTACGGTTTACATCAGCATCAGTAAGTAAACGCTGGGGGCACAAATCAAACTGATTGCGTGTAAACCTCCCTTTTAGAATCCCTGCTTTCACACAAATTGCGTACATATCGTTCTCAACACGGTCTATAATATGCAAAAATCCATGGAAATCATATAAATCTTCAATATGCACACTTTATTTAGTTTCTAGGTGAAGATTAAGACTTTTGAAAAAAAATCCTCTCACTAAAAGGTTATTGATCAAACATAGTCATAATTTGGACATACATAGATTTATAATCAAGGAATATTTATCCTCTAAATATTTAGGTATAAAGTCTATTGTATGGAAGAACAGGCAGACTGTACAATTATTAAAACAGTACTAATCTTGATAGACACACACAATCATCGTCATCTAGAAAAGTGATTAATATAATATTTTTAAAAGATGAAAAGAAGCTCCTAGATAACAAGACGTCAGTAATATAGCAGATTCTGTGTTGTTTGTTTAAGAATAAACCAGAGAAACATTAATTACCACAACCTTTTGTTAGTAATATTCAAGTGTTATTAAGCATATTTTCTATACGATTCTTTAATCTGAAACTATAGCAAAAGGTGAATATTAAGTTATTGTATAATAATAAATAATTAATATTAAATAGTATTTTAAATCGTTTAATCAATATACTTATCCTTGTTTATTCTTAAAATGTGATTTTATCAATATTTAATACCAAAAGCCTGAATACAAGTGTCAACAATAACACTTGAATCACTTTAGTCATTTTGCGTAATGGCTGGCCATGATTTTCAGTCATTTCGTGAAATGCCTGGAATTTTCAGTCATTTCGCGTATTACCTGGTGGTCACAGGCACTTCTCGAAATGACTGATTTGTTTAGGCATTACGCGTAATGACTGGTTTCACAGACTGACTGTAACATATATACACATGAATCAAGGATTTGTTTACCAATTTTGTTTTTACTTCATTCTGCACAAAATTCTCTAGCAACAGTATTTCATTCCGTTTATATCTTTCTGCACATTTCCTTTTATTACAAAATGTTAACATTATTGGCAGTGGGAAATGATTTGGTATAAAAGAACCTGTCATATTTATGCACATTTCCTTTTATTACAAAATGTTAACATTATTGGCAGTGGGAAATGATTTGGTATAAAAGAACCTGTCATATTTATGCACATTTCCTTTGATTACAAAATGTTAACATTATTGGCAGTGAGAAATAATTTGGTATAAAAGAACCTCTCATATTTATGCACATTTACTTTTATTACAAAATGTTAATATTATTGGCCGTGGGAAATAATCTGGTATAAAAGAACCTCAAACATTTCTTCACATTTACTTTTATTACAAAATGTTAACATTATTGGCCGTGGGAAATAATTTGGTATAAAAGAACCTCAAACATTTCTTCACATTTACTTTTATTATAAAATGTTAACATTATTGGCCGTGGGAAATAATCTGGTATAAAAGAACCTCAAACATTTCTTCACATTTACTTTTATTACAAAATGTTAACATTATTGGCCGTGGGAAATAATCTGGTATAAAAGAACCTCAAACATTTCTTCACATTTACTTTTATTACAAAATGTTAACATTATTGGCCATGGGAAATAATTTGGTATAAAAGAACCTCAAACATTTCTTCACATTTACTTTTATTATAAAATGTTAACATTACTGGCAGTGGTAAATCATTTGGTAGAAAGACTCTCTCCCATTTCTTCATTCACTTACCTCCCTGTGTGTGGGCTTCCCCTTGAAGAAAGCCGTGTTCTTGCTGCTGTGTGGTGGGCTGAACTTGGGGTTGATAAACACAGCACCGTTGGCAATCGCTTCCAGAGGGGCAGGGCCCTCATAGGGGAACCCTAGACCAACAAATATCTGAAAGTGAAAGTGAAATGTTTAACATTAAAGTTAAAGTTCAAAGTGAAAGTTAAAAGTGAAAAGTTAAAAGTGAAAGTGAAAAGTAAAAGTTAAAAGTTAAAAGTAAAAGTTAAAAGTGAAAGTCTCTTTTGTTTAACACCACTACTAGAGTACACTGATTAATTAATCATCAGTAACTGAATATTCCGACATGTATTCTTAAGACAAAACCTGCTACATTTTTCCATAAGCCTTCCACCCCGCCCCACCCAAATCTCGTAAATGTATCCATGCATACCTTTGATTGACGAAGTAACCTATGAAGATCCTTCCCAATGAGCAGGCCGTGGTTGTTGACGTAACTCGGTAATCGAGGTTTCTCATCGGACGAGTAGACTGTACCGTGGACTTCAACATATTTGTGTATGGTATCCAGATAGGCCTGTTTCCCCTACAGCATATTTAAAGACACATCAAACTTTAACAAGATACAAAAAATACTCTCTACATTTCAAATGATAAAAATAACTGCACGTTCAAACAATAATTCGTATGAGTATATGTTACACTCATCCCAACTAATATGATAATTAATCTGTTATGACATTTATCTGAAAGTGAAAGTGAAAGTTAATGTTAAGTTACAGTTTAAAGTTAGTTTTGTTTAACGACACCACTAGAGCACATTGATTTATTAATAAGAGACTATTGGATGTCAAATAATGTTAATATTAATGTAAAGTTCTAGTTTAAAGTTAAAGTTAGTTTTGTTTAACGACACCACTAGAGCACATTGATTTATTAATAAGAGACTATTGGATGTCAAATATTTGGTGATTCTAAAAGGTAAAGAATTCACCTCCCACATGTAAAGTTACAGTTTAAAGTTAAAGTTTGTTTTGTTTAACTACACCACTAGAGCACATTTGGTAATTCTAAAAGATAAAGAAGTTACCTCCCACATGTACACATTTTTGCCGTAGACCAGAGCTTGATCTTTTCTTTTGATATTCTCTGTGAGGTTCACGAGTTGTTCAACAACGAAACCCATGAAAGAATTATCCGGACTGTGTGCTAGAATGAAAAGGGTTAAAGTGAACATACACAGTTGATCTTTCTTGAAGATAAAACAATAACACGCAATAGGGCCTACAAAAGCAAAGTGTTTCTGGTTTCCTGACCTACCCTAATTTTATGTAGCAACCCTAAAACATTTTAAAGCAAAAATATTAAATAAAAATAACAATATATATATTTTTTTTAAAATAATGATCCCTGATTTTTGGCAATAAGCAAACAAGATTTGGAACACCTTGGCCGATTATGGTTTCTCGGTTCAATTTGATTCAAAAGAAAACAAGTACCTACCTACCTACTGTACGTTTTTCAATGATGAAACCTGAAATACACATATTGTTTTTAGGCCTAGTGCCTGCTTTAAAATTTGTTTTGTTTAACAACACCACTAGAATACACTGATGATAAAATATCAGCTATTGGATGTAAAATATTTTGTCATTTTAAAATATATTCTTAGAAAGTAAACCTGTTATATTTTTCCATTAGTAGCAAGGGATCTTTTATATGCACCATCCCACAGGCAGGATAGCACATACCACGGCCTTTGATATACCAGTCGTGGTGCACTGGCTGAAACGAGAAATAGCGCAATGGGGCCACTGATGGGGATCGATCCCACACCGACCGAGCGCTGTACCACTGTTTTTTCAAATCTCCTCCACCAGTTGGAACGAGAAATAGCCCAATGGGCCCACTGACGGGGATCGATCATAGACTGATCGTGCATCAGGCAAGCGCTTTACCACTGGGCTAGGTTCCACCCCCATTAGTGCCAGAAAATAGTGTGAGATAAAAATAACTGCATGTTCAAACAATAACTTTTACGAGAGTATGTTAAACTCATCACAACTAATATGATAATTAATATGTGGTGACATTTATCCAGTTCCCCCTGTGATAATCTGTGGAACCGTCCTGACTTACGGAACATGGTAAAGAATTGCTTCGGCTGCAGATCTTGTCCGCCCCACGAGGAGAGGATTTTGTTCTGTTTTGCGAAACCTCGGTGGTTGTACGCAGGCTCTGTGCCGAAAGAGTCAACCACTCGAAACAGGCAACTGAAAGACAGAATTAACTTTAAAAATTAAAACTGCAAAGCTCAAAATTAACAATGGCACAGATGGCAATTGCCATATCTGGGATATGCTGTACATAGGTCATGGGTCATAAGTCATGGGCTTTATCCATGGCAGCTTTTTGCCACTAGATAAAAATTATTCAGTTAAAATGGATAATTTTTGGTCTTTAATTAATGTTTATTTGTTGCAAAAATTACTAATACCCGAACCAAATTGTTAACAACTACAAAAAATTACTGTCCTACCTTTAATTGCCGTTAGATTTCCTCCAAAGTTTGTTCCAGACACAAATCGCAAAAAACCCACTACAAATATACAGATTCCACACACGAGACTGCAACGATGTCGCCGATATCGTCTTTGCTGAGATTGCATAGGAAAAAACACACGCAGTTTTCTGCCGTCTGCCATGTTGCTTGTTTATGGAATACTCTTCAAGAGGAGTAAAAGCCTCCAAAGTATGTGACACAATTAATATGAAATCAATGATCTCTAGTGGTATCATTAAAATAATAATAATAAAAAAATAATAATAATATGACGTCATCACGTTTGCTTTTATATCATAACATGTTATGACGTTGTTAGATTAAGTCCTATCCTTTCACCCCTCTTGAAGAATATTCCAAAAAAAGTCAAAATGGCAGCTGGCACAAAATTACATGCTTTTTGCCCTATGCGCTCTCAGCGAAGTCGATATAGGTGACAGTTATCATCTGGTATGTGGAATCTGTGTCATTGTAATGGTTTTTTCAAGATTTCTGTCTGGACAAACTTTGGAGGAAATCTAACGGCAATTAAAGGTAGGAGAGTAATTTTTCGTAGTTGTTAACAATTTGGTTTGGACAATAGTTTAAAATTGCTGCAGGCAGGCTCGAAATTGCTGTACATGTAGACTGAGCATCTCATATACAGCAAAAACATTTCAAAATTACCATAGATAACAACTGTTTAAGTTCGAACCCTGGAACTGGTACGTTATATACACTGAAGCCTACCTAAACTGGATCCAACCAGTACACCACGACTGGTATATCAAAGGCCATGGTATGTGCTATCCTGTCTGTGGGATGGTGCATATAAAAGATCCCTTGTTTCTAATGGAAAAATGTAGCGGGTTTCATCTCTATGACTGTGTCAAGATGACCATATTTGACATCCAATAGCCAACGATTAATAAATCAATGTGCTCTAGTGGTGTTGTTAAACAAAATAAACTTCTGCCTAAACTTCCCCATGGAACCTCAACATAAGGGAAGGAAGGAAATGTTTCATTTAACGACACACTCAACTCATGTTATTTACGGTTATATGGTGTCGGAAATATGGTTAAAGACCACATAGATATTGAGAGAGGAACCTTCATGGACTGCTCTTTCTGATTAGCAGCAAGGGATCTTTTGTATTCATCATCCCACTGACAGGGTAGTACATACCACAGCCTTTGTTACACTAGTCGTGGTGCTCTGGCTGGAATGAGAAATAGCCCAATGGGCCCACTGACAGGAATCGATCCTAGATCAATCATGCATCAGGCGAGTGCTGTACCACTGGGCTACATCCCGCCCCTCATATAAGTGTTACTCGAGACTTCGTTTTCGGTTCGAGCGTTGCGAGTATCTGACCCTTCCGAGTTCAACCCAACGAGATTGTACTGTATATCTGGTTAATTAAAAGAATACCTGTGTCACCATACCTGAGCACACTTTAACCATTGGCTATTGAGAGTCTGAGTGTGAAACACACATATGATTATTTCAACACTTAGCCGACAGAGAAAAAAAACTAAACTTTTTCTATATAATGTCATGTCATGTCATAGGGTTTTACGTGCATATTCAGAGCAAGTTGTTGTAGTGCACGGCTGTCGTGGGCACAAGAGCCGGCCTTGGCCGGCTCCTCCGTCCATGACAGGAAAGTGGGGGGAGGGGAAGGAAGGACCGCCTGCACTGGCAGGTGCAAGGGAGCACCAGCAGCCCGAATGAATCAGTAGCAGGCGGGTGGGGTGGTGGAGGTGCTATGGAATTTGAATGGAGCCGTTAATGCCAAAGAGAAAGTGGTGCGCAATTTTGTTGAGGAAATTTTGGCGCAATTTTGAACGGTCGGTCGAAAGGTAAATGGCCGAGCTAATATAGGTTTTGATATTAGTGAATCGAGAGTAGCTCGTTATTCTACATAAAGAAGGAAAGGATCTTTTATATAAGTGTTCCCATATACAGGACAGCATCACCGTTGATGTACATCACTCCTCAATCAAGCACTCAATCACTGAGCAACATCCCGCTCAACATCCCAGCTCAACAATAAATAATACAATCAGGGCTGGATCTGCATGTGCAGAAACTTTCGCCATTTCATCTATTTAACTTCAACAATTACAGAAACCCACCATTATTTTCCAAAAAATACCAATCATTACATAAAATTATTTCGCCAAATTAAAATAAAATTTGCCAATTGAGTTTAAAATTGGCAATTGGTGAATTTGGCGAATGGCAGAGCTTGCCCTGATTTACCCACTCCCACGTACCCCTCTTAACCTGCACCTGTTAATACAACACTCACCTGAACTTTCCGAATCCTCCCCTGACTTTCTTCTTGAACTGGATGAGGCCCATGATGTCCGTGTAGATCATGTTCACTGGAAGTTCCTTTCGGCTCTGACACGGGGATTTCGCTGGCAGTTTGGCCAAAATTCTGAAATAAACAAAAAATAATATGTTCGCCAACGTTAATCTCAATGAAGGAAGGAAGGAAATGGTTTATTTAATGACACACTCAACACATTGTATTTATGGTTATATGGCGTCGGACATATCAGCGGTTGCAAAACGAAGTACTGATAGGCGTTGGAACTGACAGAGTAGGAGTTGGGGGTTTATCAAAAGCTACAGACACTCAGTAATTGGGGCACGCAGGGTGTGTGTGTGTGTGTGTGCTCTATGGGCCGGAGTCTGTTACCACAGAAGTGTGCAATGTAGTCCACTTGTAATGCATATCAGCGCTCAATATTTACGGTCGTCCGGTCGTCTGTGATGACCTAATATTCAGTCGGGCAACTTAATTCTATGATACTACGGTAGTTGCCCGTCGGACGACTGACTTTTGTTTAAACACCAAAAGGAGTTGTGTCACATAATAATGTGCAGTTTCCTTGCCCACAATCACTTTTAAACTGTCGTTATCTAAAGTAGAGGGGATGATTTTCCGCGATCACGAAAAACACGGATGGAATCGCAGAATTTAGTAACTGAAAAGGAATTCGCGATTTAAAAAAAAAAAAAACCTTCAAAAGTTGTATTTCTGGTTCAAGCACCATTATAAATCTTTTTGGTAGTTTTAAGATTCAATATTAATAATATACGCATATAGTGTTTTTGTATGCCAACTTTCGTATGCCTTAACACTACCAGAACCGTTCATTCTCGGAAGTTACGCTGTAAGCTTGTAAGAAAGCATGTTGACTGTTTACCCGTGTCACTTTACACAGTAAAATTTAATTTGAAATATAAAAATAAACATGAACTAATACAATTTTAGAATGTTGATTATACAACAAGATTTCTAGTATGTTCAATTTCAATATTTTTTAATAATACTTGTTACGATTCGTAAATATAACCGATGTACACAACGCTTTCGTTGGAAAACATAATTTCGTAAACCTTTGGGCATATTCGTTAATCTGTCTGTACGGAAGCAATTCACATTTATAGTCGCTCCCACAGGGAACACCTTTTTTCATGCTATGGAATTTACTACACATTATTTATTTCTGAGCCGATTGTTTTCTAAATTGCACACAAAAATAGCATTTTACTTTTCTTCTTACTGGTTTATTCTAGTAGCACATGTAGCACATGCTACGTTCCCGCGCTTCAGGGGGTCCCGCAGTGAGTAATTGTGTACATTTATTTTCCTCAGGTAATTTTTCCCCTCTCCCCGATGGGGTTGAAAAATATATATCTTGGGAATTGGGCCCCGCTGTTATTTGTGCTATTGACCCCGTGAATCCGTAAACTGCTTCTGAATACATAATTCTAAACAATTTTTTTTTTTATTATTAATTTTTTTTAAAAGGCTTTCATTTAAAAGTTATAAAACAATGTCGAAACTGTAAACAATCGACAGAACAGTGCTTAGTGTCGGTTCACTACTGCTGGCCTATATCCAGCTTGACCCGACCACGTTTGAATATGTAATTTGTGCACGCGGCATGCTAGTTAGGATACAGAGAAACATACATGTGTAATCAAGTGGGTACTAGTAATACTTACTTGTGCACTTTTTTTTTTTTGGTTCACGTTTTGTAATCATACTGGACCAAATAAAATGTTATCATGTATTTATTTATTTATATATTTTTGGCAACTAATGTAAGATTACAAACAATGCATTACCAAGTTCTTGTTAATATTTTCATGAAAATAGCAGGGTTTGTCAAATGTGTGTTTTGTTTATGAATCTTAACCATAATCCATTAAATGAAATGAAACTGAAAGCCACACAATCAACAATTATGTATTGTTTGAATTTAAGGGAGAATGGATCTCTTTATTATTATTAAATACAAACAATAATTAACAGTAATTAAGTTTGTAACTTTGTTTTAACTGCGGCTTATGTACGGACAAAGGTCAAAACTTTGTCTAAAACCAAGTGGTGCGGTTTATACACCAAAGCGTGTAATAGGCCAGAAAATATGGTACATCACTTTTTTAGTCTTTATTAGTGGCAAGTAAACATTACTTAACTTATTCTTTTTTTTAAGTTTGTGTCAACAAAAATGTGTACAGGTATTTAAAAAATAGCAATGGCCAACAAGCTCAGAGCTGGAACAATAAAACACAAATGGATATAGTTTATAATAATAAAACATGACACAAATTAACACACAAAAAGGAAAAAACCCTACACGGAATTTGCAAAAATCTGAAACGGAATGTGGCAAAATCTGAAACGGAAAATCATCCCCTCTACTAAAGCATCAGTCGAAATCACGTGGGTTTGTTTGCCACTCGGAACTCCTCGGCCGATTCTGTGAGACATCAGGAAAAATCGTAATCAGCTGAACATTCCAGTGCATTCAATTGGAACATAGAGTGCATTCGATTAGAAAATAGCTCATGTGTCGCCAAAACAAAAAAATCTTAAGCAATTAGGCCCTATGTGTACATGTGTGTACATGTGTATAACTACAAACATTTAAAAACATTAAAAAGTAATGTATTTTATTGTCAGACAGTACATATTACATTTTACATTGACAACATGTTAATTCCAAACCTGTTGGTTACTGTTTTATTGGAATATAAATATAACTCTAGTTTCAAAACACGGATGAAATCAGGGCAACCAAATTTTTGGAGGGGCAACCTCAATGTGAACCCATACTTGTCCTCCTGGCAAGTGACCAAAATCCTTAAAATTGAGCACTGCATATAGTTGGTGAAATTGTTGGCCAAGAATAGAACAAGTATGACTCAGTGGTTTTCCGTTTCATGTTTTTGTAAATTCCATTTAATTTCTGTTTCAGACTACAATATGTAATTAACAATTGAACTAACACAAGTTGTGACAACTTAAAGGGTCCAAGAATTGACTGGCGTCGATATTTGTCATTAAATCAAAGTAGGCCTACATATTCATATTTTTAAAAATCGCAAATTCCGTTTCAGTTACTAAATTCCGCAATTCCATCCGTTTTTTTCGTGATCGCGGAAAATCACCCCCTCTACTTTAGATATAACGACAGTTTAAAAGCGATTGTGGGCAAGGAAACTGCACATTATTATGCGACACAACTCGCCTTTTGGTGTTAAAAAAAGTCAGTCGTCCAACCAGTACCATAGAATTAAATTGCCCGACTGAATATTAGGTCGTCACAGACGACCGGACGACCGTAAAAATTGAGCGCTGATATTAGTAGCGAAAAATCACATCAGGAGCAAAGGCTACAATTATAATAACTACATAAAGCATGATTGTCCAACAATTAAGTGCACAAAACGTAAACATTTATTTTATCATCTCTTTGACAGTCTAACGGCAAATTGAAGTATGCGCATGAAACAGTGGAAATAAAGTAACATTGCAACGTTCAGCCAGCCGTTTTTTGCCGTCCCATCTGCGCAGGCGCAACAGACTAAGCAGTAAACCAGCCCCAAGTTCAGCCAGCAAACATTTCGCTAACGTTCGCGAAATATTTGATTGGTTCCCAATGTGACCATTTGGTTTACCCTGAAGTGCATAATCCAGTCTAGCGTTTGCCAGTGGTACTGCGCACGGGTCAAGCGTCAATTTTACAGCGTGTGGCAATAGTAAAACAGTAAATTAATTTTTTTAACTTCGCGGAAAATCGTAATTCCATTTCCAAATGTAAATTCCGTTTCACAATGGGAATTCCGTCCGTTTTCCGCGATCGCGTAAACTCACTGGGTCTAGTGTGCTCATGAATCAAAACAAAATATATTTTAAAAACAAAGGCGATGAGCAGTAATGGATGCTGTATTCGTGGGAAACTCAAAGTTTTCCTGAAGAAATTAACCCATAGAAGCCGAGCTATACATTCAGACAAGAACCAAGAAAATATGAACTGGAGTCTGAGCAACTGTGGCGAAAATAGACGCCGGAAATTAGGGTAGTAAACGTCGCATGTGACGCGCGACGCCTTGTTTTGCAACCACTGCATATGGTTAAGGCCCACACATATACTGAGGAAGGAAACCCACTGTCGCCACTTCATGGGTTCTTAATGAACTACGAAAAATTAAAATCCACTTCTTTTACTCTAATTTACACCAAATGCAAACAGCAGTCAGATTTTAAAAATTTCTTAAAAAAAGAGTTGAAACAACGCCAGACGTTTTGTACTTACAGGGATGATAAAAAGTTTATTAGATGTCAAACATTTGATAATTCTGACACACTGTCAGCAGCAAGGGATATTTTATGTACACCATCCAACAGACAGGGCAGCACATACCACAAAATATGGCTGGAACGAGAAATAGCCCAATCAGCCCACCAACTGGGATCAATCCTAAACCGACTGCACATCAAAACTGGGCTATATCTCGCTCTTAGATGAGTAAATACACTAATTCATTAAAATTATCAGAATTATGTTAATTTTTAAGGTTTAATGTCCTTTGAAAGGTTTTGATCCTGTGGACCAAGCACCTCAGGCTCAAACTTAATGATGGCACCAGCGGCAATTACCATCGTTGAGATATAAATTGCCGTAGGTAGAGAGCATCACCGACGGCACTTTTGTCTTGTTTAGCGACACCACTAGAGCACACTGATTTATTCATCATTGGCTATTGGATATCAAACATTTATTAATTTTAACATAATCTTAGAGAGGAAACCCGCTATATTTTTCCATCAGTAGCAAGGGATCTTTTATATGCACCATCCCACAGACAGGATAGCACATACCACGGCCTTTGGTATCCTAGTCATGGTGCACGGGCTAGAGCGATAAAATAGCCCAATGGGCCCACAGACGGGGATCAGATCAAGTGAGCGTTTTTACCACTGGTCTACGTCCAGCCCTTAGATGAGTGAATGCACTAATTCCTTAAAAGCCAAAGAAAGAAAAAAAGAAATGTTTTATTTAACGATGCACTCAACTCATTTTATTTACGGTTATATGGCGTCAGACATATGGTTAAGGACCACACAGATTTTGAGAGGAAACCCACTGTCGCCACTACATGGGCTACTCTTTCCGATTAGCAGCAAGGGATCTTTTATTTGTGCTTCCCACAGGCAGGATAGCACAAACCATGGCCTTTGTTGAACCAGTTATGGATCACTGGTCGGTGTAAGTGGTTTACACATACCCATTGAGCCTTGCGGAGCACTCACTCAGGATTTGGAGTCGGTATCTGGATTAAAAATCCCATGCCTCAACTGGGATCCAAACCCAGTACCTACCAGCCTGTAGACCACCGAGGCCGGTGCCAGTCTACCACGACTGGTACATCAAAGGCTGTGGTATCTGCTATCCTGTCTATGGGATGGTGCATATAAAAGATCCCTTGCTGCTTGTTTTGTTTAACGACACCACTAGAGCACATTGATTAATTAATCATCGGCTGTTGGATGTTAAACTTTGGGTAATTTCCGACTCATAGTCATCAGAGGAAACCCACTAGATTTTTCCATTAGTGGCAAGGTATCTTTTATATGCACCATCCGAAAGGATAACACATACCACAGACTTTGATATACTAGCCGTGGTGCACTGGATGGAGCGAGAAATAGCCCAATGGGCCCACAGACGGGAATCGATCCCAGACTGACTGTGCATCAAGCGAACACTTTACCACTGAGTTATGTTCTGCCTCTAAAAAAAATGTGTTGAGTGCGTCATTAAATACATTCATTCTATTTCAACTTATTTTCATGCTTATATCCAATTATGGTTCAAGCACGCTATCCTGAGCACACACCTCAGCTATCTGTCCAAGACAGTGAGTTAGTTGTTAGTGGTTAGTGAGAGACAAGAGGGTGTAGTGGCCTTACACCTACCCACTTAGTTGTTAAAACTCACTCTGGTACCCCCTGTACCTACTAGCCTTATGTCCGATGGCTTAACCAAGACACCACCGAGGCTAAGTACATTTTCTTGTTCAGTTCTGAGAGGCCTGTAATGGGTACTCACTCCACCAGCTGCTCCACTTCGCTGGTAATCGTCAGCTCATGGCCGAATATGTACAACGTGGAAATCAAATCAGCCCACTGCACCAGCTCCCCAAGAGGGCCTCCTGTCAATAAAACAAACAAATTATCATTTTATTTTAACTTATTTTCGTGCTTATATCCAATTACGGTTCAAACTCATGGCCGAATATGTACAACGTGGAAATCAAATCAGCCGACTGCACCAGCTCCCCAAGAGGGCCTCATGCCAATCAAACAGAAATTATCATTAGATTTCAACTTATTTTCGTGCTTATATCCAATTAAGGTTCAAGCACGATGTTCTGGTCACACACACCTCAGCTATCTAAGCTGTCTGTCCAGGACAGTGGGTTACTAGTTGTTAGTGGTTATCAAGATTTTTTAAAACATTGGAAAAGAAAATATTTTACCATCACATCATTAAACTTAAAGAGAAAGAAAGTAAGAAATGTTTGATTTAACGATGCATTCAACACATTTTATTTATTATGAGTACATGGTATCGACATACAGGTAAGGACAACAGAGATAATTGAAGTCCTTCCCACATGAAATGCCTTTTTTCAACTATGGCAGTGTTCAAGATAGATTTTAGCAGGGCAGGGCACTAATTTGTAGCACATTTTTAATTTGAAAGTCACGTTTTTAAGGCAAGTGCTGGATATGATAGAAATTTTGACATACATATAAATCATATATGTACCGGTAGTTACAGGTATGGAAGCACACATTAATTTTCTTTTTATTAATGCTTCTTTTTCATTTACTAACCTTTTTTTGGGGGGGGAGAAGGGGGACAATCACTTTCTAACAATAGAAAGAAGGAAGGAGGAAGGACATTCTATTTACGGTTATATGGCGTCAGACATATGGTTAAGGACCACACAGATACTGGGAGAGGAAACCCGCTGTCGCCACTTCATGGGCTACTATTTTCAATTAGTAGCATGGGATCTTTTAACTGTACCATCCCACAGACAGGACAGTACATACCACATCCTTTGTTACACCAGTTGTGGAGCATTGGCTAGAACGAGAAATAGCCCAAATGGAATGCCTTTTTCATACTATGGCAGTGTTCAAGATAGATTTTTGCAGGGCAGGGCACTAATTTGTAGCACATTTTTAATGTGAAAGTCATGTTTTTCAGACAAATGCTGGATATGATAAAATTTTGACAACATAAAAAGATTATATGTAGGTACAGATATGGAAGCACACATTAATTTTCTTTTTATTTATGCTTCTTTTTAATTTACCAAGTTTTTTTTTTTTGGAGAAGAGACAATCAGTTTCTAACAACAGAAAAGAAAAAACGGTACTGTTGTTGGCTTTCACACCTGTATTGTGAAGTTTCCTAGTTGGGAATTCAGACTGTAGCACAAAATGGCAGCAGGGAGCAACGCCCTTTTATTTTTAATATTAGCTAGAACACTGCTATGGAATTAATGGCTGGAATGACAAATAGCCAAATGGACCCCACCCCACCACCAACGGGAATTGATAATTCCAGACAGGATAGTACATACCACGATCATTGTTACACCAGTTGTGGAGCAATGGCTGGAATGACAAATAGCCAAATGGACCCCCCCCAATGGGAATTGATCATCCCAGACAGGATAGTACATACCACGATCATTGTTACACCAGTTGTGGAGCAATGGCTGGAATGACAAATAGCCAAATGGACCCCCCCAATGGGAATTGATCATCCCAGACAGGATAGTACATACCACGATCGTTGTTACACCAGTTGTGGAGCAATGACTGGAATGACAAATAGCCAAATGGACCCCCCCCAATGGGAATTGATCATCCCAGACAGGATAGTACATACCACGATCGTTGTTACACCAGTTGTGGAGCAATGACTGGAATGACAAATAGCCAAATGGACCCCCCCCAATGGGAATTGATCATCCCAGACAGGATAGTACATACCACGATCGTTGTTACACCAGTTGTGGAGCAATGACTGGAATGACAAATAGCCAAATGGACCCCCCCCAATGGGAATTGATCATCCCAGACAGGATAGTACATACCACGATCGTTGTTACACCAGTTGTGGAGCAATGACTGGAATGACAAATAGCCAAATGGACCCCCCCCAATGGGAATTGATCATCCCAGACAGGATAGTACATACCACGATCGTTGTTACACCAGTTGTGGAGCAATGACTGGAATGACAAATAGCCAAATGGACCCCCCCCAATGGGAATTGATCATCCCAGACAGGATAGTACATACCACGATCGTTGTTACACCAGTTGTGGAGCAATGACTGGAATGACAAATAGCCAAATGGACCCCCCCCAATGGGAATTGATCATCCCAGACAGGATAGTACATACCACGATCGTTGTTACACCAGTTGTGGAGCAATGACTGGAATGACAAATAGCCAAATGGACCCCCCCCAATGGGAATTGATCATCCCAGACAGGATAGTACATACCACGATCGTTGTTACACCAGTTGTGGAGCAATGACTGGAATGACAAATAGCCAAATGGACCCCCCCCAATGGGAATTGATCATCCCAGACAGGATAGTACATACCACGATCGTTGTTACACCAGTTGTGGAGCAATGACTGGAATGACAAATAGCCAAATGGACCCCCCCCAATGGGAATTGATCATCCCAGACAGGATAGTACATACCACGATCGTTGTTACACCAGTTGTGGAGCAATGACTGGAATGACAAATAGCCAAATGGACCCCCCCCCAATGGGAATTGATCATCCCAGACAGGATAGTACATACCACAATCGTTGTTACACCAGTTGTGGAGCAATGGCTGGAATGACAAATAGCCAAATGTACCCCCCCCAATGGGAATTGATCATCCCAGACAGGATAGTACATACCACGATCGTTGTTACACCAGTTGTGGAGCAATGACTGGAATGACAAATAGGCAAATGGACCCCCCCCAATGGGAATTGATCATCCCAGACAGGATAGTACATACCACGATCGTTGTTACACCAGTTGTGGAGCAATGGCTGGAATGACAAATAGCCAAATGTACCCCCCCCAATGGGAATTGATCATCCCAGACAGGATAGTACATACCACAATCGTTGTTACACCAGTTGTGGAGCAATGGCTGGAATGACAAATAGCCAAATGGACCCCCCCCAATGGGAATTGATCATCCCAGACAGGATAGTACATACCACAATCGTTGTTACACCAGTTGTGGAGCAATGGCTGGAATGACAAATAGCCAAATGTACCCCCCCCAATGGGAATTGATCATCCCAGACAGGATAGTACATACCACGATCGTTGTTACACCAGTTGTGGAGCAATGGCTGGAATGACAAATAGCCAAATGTACCCCCCCCAATGGGAATTGATCATCCCAGACAGGATAGTACATACCACGATCGTTGTTACACCAGTTGTGGAGCAATGGCTGGAATGACAAATAGCCAAATGGACCCCCCCCAATGGGAATTGATCATCCCAGACAGGATAGTACATACCACAATCATTGTTACACCAGTTGTGGAGCAATGACTGGAATGACAAATAGCCAAATGGACCCCCCCCAATGGGAATTGATCATCCCAGACAGGATAGTACATACCACAATCATTGTTACACCAGTTGTGGAGCAATGACTGGAATGACAAATAGCCAAATGTACCCCCCCCAATGGGAATTGATCATCCCAGACAGGATAGTACATACCACAATCATTGTTACACCAGTTGTGGAGCAATGGCTGGAATGACAAATAGCCAAATGGACCCCCCCCAATGGGAATTGATCATCCCAGACAGGATAGTACATACCACAATCGTTGTTACACCAGTTGTGGAGCAATGGCTGGAATGACAAATAGCCAAATGGGCTCATGATGGATCCTAAACTGACCACACCGTAGGCGAGTTCTTCACCACTGAGTGACATGTACGTCCAGCCCCATCATTAGGGAGACATTCCTGACTGAAACGTTTTAAAACATGTTTCCAGCTAACACATTTTTTCAACAACTGAGGAAGTAGGCCTCTAAGAATTGAAAACTGGTGTATAACAAATCCAGGTAACCCATTTTATTTTTGCATAAGCCATAATGATGGCCTAAATTTAATGCAAAAAAATACAAAATAGCTTATGCAAAACTATAGTCCGTCCCACAGGGAACGCCTTTTTATCATACTATGAAATTTACTACAAGTTATTAATTTCTGAGCCAACTAATTTGTAAATTGCATGCAAAAATAGTAAAAAAAATTGTCATTTCCAAAACACTTTTACTTTTCTTCTTATGTCAAACCAAACTGAAATTATTTACAAAATATATTTTTATAGAATGAGCAATGCATAAACAAAATTATTGTCGCAATTTTCAGAGATCTGCAGACCTTAACTGTAATGTCCCAACCAGTGCCCAACAATTGGTGTAATAAAGACTGTGGTATGTGCTGCCTTGTCTGTGGGAAAGATCCCTTGTTTATTAGCTATTAGATTAGTTATGAACAGCAGAGGAATGCTATATTGCTCAAAGTTACGTATTCTTTTATTTTCACTGGATTATTTTAATTTTTTAAAAACCATTTGCAGACAATTTTTAATGTAAAAATAAGAAATAAAATGTTGTTATTTAAGAATTATTTTGTTTTGGTGGATGGATATTGTAGGTGACAAGACATTCAACATGTATGGACATGCTTCTCTGAAAAACGGTACAGTTATGAAATAAATTGGTTCATTTAATTAAAAACAATTTGTGCATTGCAGGATAACAAAAATTACTGGTTACAGTTTTAAGATATTGGCTTTATCCGGCTCAGGTCGAATCGCAATTGTGTGACACACACACACACACACACACACACACACACACACACACACACACACACACATACACACTCACAAAACAAACAACAATTACCTTTGAATTGCATCTCTGCGAACTTCCACCCAGACTGCTTTGACAGAAGCCCGAGGTGAATCAAGATCTACAGGTAAAGATAAACTCAATAATACAGGTGTGCACAAAATACATCTACAAAACTCGAATACCATTCGTCTGTACCAGTTTCTATGACGTCACGAACTGTTACAGCCCACTTGGAGTAACGCCAAGTGGGACGTATCACTTTGATATGTACAAAAATATTTTTAACCATATGGGTAATAATTATAATTACAGCATTGTATGACTGGACTAGTGCTGAAAATTAAAATATGATCATCAGATGGCATGTTGACTCAAACGAAATGATGGAATAGTTTTTACACACATTCGTGAAACTGTCAGGTAACTAAAAGGTGTTTTTAAATGATTGGATCAGATTATCACCAAACATGCGACAGAATTTTTTATGATTATAATCAAGGTGCATGTGTTCGACTAGAATAAATGTGTGACAGATAGATTTACTTACAATACGTAAATTAATTAACCTTTAGACTACTGGATTAATTTTTGACAAAAACAATACTGAGTGGATACAAGTTTATAATTTTTACTCAACATATATTCACTTAAATGTTTTAGAAATATATAAAATAAAGTTCATATTTGAATTGGTAAGTATTATGTTCGTGGATTTTTCTAATTTTTCTATTTTAGATGAATTAAAGTTGATTAAAATTAAGCCGAAATAAAAAAAGTTGCATTTACTTACGGGCATTTATGGCCAGCTGTCCAGTACGTATATCCATTATTCCAAACACAGTGGTTTTCTGACCAGAATGGGTTTTTTAAATGCACTACAATTCATATCCCAATATTTGGTGATTTTTGTTGTTGGTAAACGATCAAATTTATTATTAAATTAGCTGTCACAATCAGCTATTGATCCCTGAAAATTACTGTGATGTGCCACCATTGTTGTCAAGCAAAAATACTTGCCGAAAACCACTTTTTCAAAACAAAATCCCAAGGTATTTTTTATTGGAAAAAAAAAATCTAAAGATACAGGAAGCCGAGTTGTCTTCTGTTTCCTGTTATCTTCCCCCCACCCCCGCTGAGTGTAAAGTACAAAACGGTGGGAAATATGAATTGGGGAATGCACTGTATACAGTGTACAGTATGTTGATTGGTGTGACGTCGGGTGAGATATCTCGCCTGCAGTAGTCAGAAGGTTAAGACCATATTTACTTTTTTAGTTTTTCTGTTTGTCAGATCCTGTTTCTTCTGCAGTCTGCCGATGGCCGCCGTCCACTTGCTCCACATTCGACTGATTCGCATTCTAATCCACGCGTAACCCTGGCGCTCGTTCGGGTCCTTCAACAGAGTCAACAAACCATCGAGGTCTGTCCGAACCTTGGCCTGAAACAAAAAACATTCAACATTCAAATCATTTTTAGCTGGAAAAAAAACCCCTATTTGTGGATTGCATATGCAGGGATTCTAGATTATGGTTGCCCCACTTCCATGGCTGGTGATATTCAATGCTGGGCTAGTAAATAACTACTATTGCCGTGCCTAATGGCTACTGAATTTTGCTGTTGTCAAATGCTGCATGTAAGTCTATTTTATAAAAAAGCATATCCTGCCCACCTACCCACTGTCCCCTTCCTACCAAATATAAATGTTTTTAAGCTCTATCTCCTTCTTTAGGTGACATATATCTGATTATTACTATTAGTAAAACTGGATTAAGTAAAGTTGGGCTAGTGAATTTTTTATCGTGGTTAGTAGATTTTTTAAATCACTCATCCCATGGCTAGTGGATTTTGTACAAATTCTAGAAGCCCAGGGGCCTAATTCACAAAGGTCTCTTAGGCTCTGCTAGACAACAAAGCATCCTCTTTGTAAGTCTTTTAGCACTGCACTGCGAGATCTGTCTTCTATAGAGATATGGGGTCTAATTCACAAAGGTCTCTTAGGCTCTGCTAGACAACAAAGCATCCTCTTTGTAAGTCTTTTAGCATTGCACTGCGAGATCTGTCTTCTATAGAGATATGGGGCCTAATTCACAAAGGTCTCTTAGGCTCTGCTAGACAACAAAGCATCCTCTTTGCAAGTCTTTTAGCATTGCACTGCGAGATCTGTCTTCTATAGAGATATGGGGCCTAATTCACAAAGGTCTCTTAGGCTCTGCTAGACAACAAAGCATCCTCTTTGTAAGTCTTTTAGCATTGCACTGCGAGATCTGTCTTCTATAGAGATATGGGGCCTAATTCACAAAGGTCTCTTAGGCTCTGCTAGACAACAAAGCATCCTCTTTGCAAGTCTTTTAGCACTGCACTGCGAGATCTGTCTTCTATAGAGATATGGGGCCTAATTCATAAAGGTCTCTTAGGCTCTGCTAGACAACAAAGCATCCTCTTTGCAAGTCTTTTAGCACTGCACTGCGAGATCTGTCTTCTATAGAGATATGGGGCCTAATTCACAAAGGTCTCTTAGGCTCTGCTAGACAACAAAGCATCCTCTTTGTAAGTCTTTTAGCACTGCACTGCGAGATCTGTCTTCTATAGAGATATGGGGCCTAATTCACAAAGGTCTCTTAGGCTCTGCTAGACAACAAAGCATCCTCTTTGTAAGTCTTTTAGCACTGCACTGCGAGATCTGTCTTCTATAGAGATATGGGGCCTAATTCACAAAGGTCTCTTAGGCTCTGCTAGACAACAAAGCATCCTCTTTGTAAGTCTTTTAGCACTGCACTGCGAGATCTGTCTTCTATAGAGATATGGGGCCTAATTCATAAAGTTCTCTTAGGCTCTGCTAGACAACAAAGCATCCTCTTTGTAAGTCTTTTAGCACTGCACTGCGAGATCGCAAAGTTGTGAGAGTTTCGTGAATTAGGCCCCAGTTATCTAGCAGAGGTCTAATTTAGGCTCTGCTAGACAACAAAGCATCCTCTTTGCAAGTCTTTTAGCATTGCACAAAGGTCTCTTAGGCTCTGCTAGACAACAAAGCATCCTCTTTGTAAGTCTTTTAGCACTGCACTGCGAGATCGCAAAGTTGTGAGAGTTTCGTGAATTAGGCCCCAGATATCTAGGATATCTAGCAGAGGTCTAATTCACAAAGGTCTCTTAGGCTCTGCTAGACAACAAAGCATCCTCTTTGTAAGTCTTTTAGCATTGCACTGCGAGATCGCAAAGTTGTGAGAGTTTAGTGAATTAGGCCCCAGATATCTAGGATATCTAGCAGAGGCAGTGTTCTACGCTCTGTTTCATAACTTACTCTTCTTTGGCTAGTGGACAAACAAATTTTATTCGCCAAGCTTAAAATGTTACTAGCCACACTACTCTTTTTGTATCATTTATGCATGTGTTGTAACCATCTAAACATTATACAAGACTTATGCTGCTGGATTAAATAAATAGTTTGAAACAGTGAAATTGTTTAGTTTTCACTCAATCATGAATTTGAAATGAGGACCATTTCAGAATTGATCGCATGAGGGAGGTGGGAGGGACTGTAATTATAATCCTACGCCTCATATGACTGCTATTTTTTTCCTACATATCCTACCGTTTAACTAAAATATTATTTTGTGGGTGGTGGGTATACAACAAAAAAACCCACCCCAATCTCCCCTCATTTGATTTGTGCCAGCAACATGCTTTCTTATTTTTCTACAATAGGTATAGCGCATTGTGTCAGTATTATTGTCATGTTGAAGCCACGGAAACTGAAAGCCAAGAGAAGTTTCATTAAATTTTCTACGTGTTTTTGGCTGGCTCGGTTTCGGTTTCAGCTGCAGATTTCTCAGACTGGCCTTCATTTGACTTTTCAGTACTTGTTTCACCTGTCTCATCTTCTTGATTAGTGTTTGAAATTTTAGATTTTTGTTTTCCTAAAGAATTGTAATATTTTAACATTTTGCCGCTTTGAAAGTTTTTGCCATGTTTCTACATGCTGGGCGCAAACAACGTATACATCTACACAGCAAGAAAAACAAAAATACCGCTAACTGGGGCTGCATTCGATTTGAAAGAGTGTAGCAACATGCGTAATGGGTTAGCAGATCAATACGTATTGGTATGGTTCGCTGTACTGTGCCTACTAAAATAGACTCGCCCGATATTTTTAGAATTTGTATGCTCCCAAATAACGTTGTAAAAGGCAAAGTGTGATTGGTCACAGGGTTCTCATTCATCCAAAAATATTGAGAGTCCATGGACTCATGACCTTATATTTTGAGAGTCCATTAGGAATGTAGGAGAGTCCACATTTGAAGATGAATTGATATATCCAATAAAATATCAAGTGAATTGTATAACTGACAACACAAAAAACATTGACATTTAAATGTTTTTATGTCGTAATAAAAAGTCCATGAACATGAATACATTTTTTTATTATTAAAATGTATGATAGAATATAAACAAATACCAGGTAACTCATATATATATTCAACTAACAGGGTTCGTACGCGCCTGGAAAACCCTTAAAAATAAACTAATGTATTCCAGTGCTTGAATACCCTTGAAAATCATCTTGCGGTCTGGAAAACCCTTGAAAATGATAATTTGATGTCAAATAAAATATAAACGCCTAAAACGGAGGCTTTATTTACTTTATTTAACATGTAATTAAATTATTTGTTTCATTTCCGCGGCACAGTCAAATGCCAATCGTCCGGCCAATCGATGTTTACCGGCTTTGTTGACGTGTGAATGTTTGTTGTTTTTTATCTTGCGATGCGAGGATCACGTGGCCACGAGATCCAAGCGACAGCGTCGCCATATTGGAAAAGAAAGTTTGTCACTTTTTGCCGCTGGGTATTTAGCAAGTTCAGGGAGCGTGTCAAGTTAATGAATCTATTGTAAACCCACAAAGATGGTTGGCACTTGCGTGTTTAACGACCTGTGAAAACTCGGTAAGGTCCTGGAATTTTGGTAAAGTTGACCTGGAAAGTGCTTGAAAAACCCTTGAATTTTGACTTCCTTTAAGTGTATGAACCCTGAACTAATGATGCGGAATTTTTTTTCTAATACTATCCAAATATTTTTGGATGAATGAGAACCCTGTGACCAATCACACTTTGCCTTTTACAACGTTATTTGGGAGCATACAAATTCTAAAAATATCGGGCGAGTCTATTTTAGTGGCCGCAGTACAGCGAACCATACCAATACGTACGGGATAGGTTATCAGTCTTCAATTTTACATTAAAAATTATTTATTTATTTATAAAAAAAAAAAAAAAATCAGTCTGCAGTTTTACATTACAAATTATTTATTTTATAAAATAAAACATGTTTTAAGGCATTCGTATTTTACACGAAACATGTCGTATACCCTCAGGATAATTCGGAATGTTTTCAAATTAATTTTAAATCACTGGCATGATTCTGCAAGTAAGGTTTTGATTGGTGGACATGAGCTCCAACTGGCTGCTGTTAGATCCACATGTAATAGTGGAGCTAATTTTAATTAGATTGCAGATCAAACGCAACACTTGTGTCCGTTCAATAATTACATAGTTGAAACTTTGGCAGTGTTTGTTTTTTTACCCTACTCCACATAACATTTTGCAACGTTAAGACCACCATCCCTTCAAAAATTATGTAATACCCTTGTCACCCCTCCACTTTTCACTGCCACATTATGCATTTTAACCAACATTATTTGGTTTGAATTTTTTTCTTTTAATTTTATTTTAAATAAATAATTGATTTAAAAAATCATCAAATAGAAAATAGGGCCATGTATGGCTGCTGATTTTTAGTTTATGCTTTTTAAAAAATCGCATTGTTTTAAAGATGTTGCTGGTAAGTAAATCTTGACAAACAACCTCTCCCCCATAACGTTTGTATCGCATCGCATGGTGCATCAAAGAGCGTTACGTAATTGTTGAAATGCTCATTTATAATGTATTGTTTAATAATCCGTCTCCATTTTACATGTTTGATAACAATGTGTATAGTTTGTACAGTGAGTGAACAAACTTTACTTGATTTTGTACTCGTGTTCTGCAATCGAATGCAACCAGCACTAATGTACCAGAGTGAATCGGTTATGTATAGCACAATACAGTATTCGGAACTTCTTTAGTCGGCCGATTACATACATGATCCGGATATCCATATCAGTTGAGATATTCCAAATGGTTTTGTGCATTAAAATAATACACCAATCGAAATATCTGGATTGTTTTCGCAAGTATCTGGATTGTCTTCGTGATGAGTTCCGAACGGTACCGAAAATTAATGCGGAATTCACAGTGATCAATCGGACAACTTCGTAAATAACGAAGTTTTCCGACTGTACAATCATGTCAACAAATTTCATTGCTTTTCGCTGTTGGAACTCTGAACGCACATGGCAAATAATTTAATACCCAGACGTTATGGATTTTGGAGTCAGTCGCCAGATGGCGACGATAATAAATTCAATCGGTCGCCACGCTAACATTTTGGTCGCAACATAGAACACTGAGAGGCCTAATTCACAAAGGTCTCTTAGGCTCTGCTAGACAACAAAGCATCCTCTTTGCAAGTCTTTTAGCATTGCACTGCGAGAGGCCCCTGGACAATATTGAAATAATTTTTAGTTGGAAAAACCCAAACATTTGTGGATTGCATATGTCAGAGTTTCTCTTGCAAAAGTGTTCTCCTTCAAAAAAAAAAAAAAAAACATGTTTTGGGCTATGTCACCCCCTACACCCCCACCACTCCGCCCTCCTAATTAAGGCAAAATGCAATGTGAAGAATTTACAGTTAATGATAGTGTTTTCCCTAGCTTGGTTTAGCATGGTGCAGGACCATGCCTCAATTGTCAAGCACCATCTTGCCGTAATCAGTGCCATGCTGCCCTGAGATTAAACAAGCCTTTTTCACTAATTAATTCTAAAATTGCCTTTATAAAACACCCCAAAAGGTATTATTAATTAATAAAATATGCCTTTTATATCTTTTGCCATTCATTTATTAAAGCAAGCACATAAATTACATTAATATTTATTTCAATTAATTTTTGTGTATTTTTAATGAAATACATGTGCCCCAAAAACAGTGAAAATTCCCCAAAAGTGTTTGGTCTACCATGCCTTGCCAAATTTCTAGGGAAGTCACTATTTGAATTACAAATGTTTTAAGGTAAAAATAACACAGCACCACACTTACAATGAGGACAGGTCCTTCCTTGAGCTCCAGTTTATGGGACCCACCCCAGGCCTTCTTCGGACAGAACCCTTCCACCTCGCTGAGGTACATGACGAACGAACAGTCAGATCCATCCACCCCGTAGGACACATAACATGGGTCTGACTTCCACATCGCCTTCATCCACTGTAAAATAATATGTTACTCAAATAGTTGTGAATTTCTATTTAACCTGCTAGGTTTAAGGTCTCACTACACAGTTCACTTCCATGAGAGAGTTCATTCATTGTGGTCTACTATGTGGTTCACATATTCACTTCTAGGAATTGGGGAAGAATTAAAACAATTTGCATGTTTTTGGTAAGCCTTCTGGCTGTATTTTGCCCATGTTATTTTGTATTATTGTGCATTGATGTTTTGGGACATGGGTGTATAGTGGAAGAGACAGCCGGAGTGAATTGGTTAATGAACCACCTGTTCAGACAGGTACTACAGCCAGATGCTGTCATATAGCAAAAACCTGAGACAAAAATGTTCTCAATTTTGGAGTGAAAATAAATGCTCATAATAATGTATGTTCGCAATGGTGTATGTTGTTAGTGCCAACAAGAACGCGTTCTGTTGGCAATCTTCATTTGAAGTTGGGCAGTTTAACATGGGTTTCAATGGAAGATGACATCTGTGCAGTGAGACCTAAACAATGGACTGCTGTTTGTTTGTCACAGGATAATCTGGATTAGCTCTGCTACTCACCAAATTTGCCAATTGCAAATTTAAGAACAATTGGCAAATTTTATTTTAATTTGGCGAAAACAAAATATGCAATAATTGATATTTTGTTGAAAAATGGCGATGTTTAGAATTTTTTAAAAATAATTTGACGAAATTTTCAACCGCTAATTCGAGTCCTGTTATCAGCATCTATACATGTTTGTGATATCCTAATGAACCCCCCCCCACCCCAAAACAAAACAAAAACAACCCCGAATTGTCTCTGTGTTATATTTTTGTGATGTCTTTAAAAAATAATAATAATAAAGAAAAATTGAAGTATAAAAAAATGTCATTACCGCCATCTTGTTGAGACAATGTGGATACCGGTTCTTGTCTTCTTCCGACAGCTGGCATTTTTCCTCCACACCTTCAATCAGATCTGACAAAATATGTGACAAAAATACAACCTGGGCTAACTCTGACACTCGCCAAATTCACCAAATTCACCAAATTTCAACAGTAGCTTATATAATGCTGTTTCTTCCCATCCCAACCAGTGCCTCATGACTGATATATGAAATGTCATGGTTTGTACTGTCTTGTCTGTGGGAATGTCTACATAAAAGTTCCCTTGCTGCTAATAGACCACTAAATAACCAAACATTTTACATCCAATAGCTGATGATTAATAAAAGAAGTGTTTTATTTAACGATGCACTCAACACATTTTATTTACGGTTATATGGCGTCAGACATATGGTTAAGGACCACACAGATTTTTAGAGGAAACCCGCTGTCGCCACATAGGCTACTCTTTTACGACAGGCAGCAAGGGATCTTTTATTAGCGCTTCCCACAGGCAGGATAGCACAAACCATGGCCTTTGTTGAACCAGTTATGGATCACTGGTCGGTGCAAGTGGTTTACACCTACCCATTGTACCTTGCGGAGCACTCATCAGGGTTTGGAGTCGGTATCTGGATTAAAAATCCCATGCCTCGACTGGGATCCGAACCCAGTGCCTACCTGCCTGTAGACCGATGGCCTAACCACAACGCCACCGAGGCCGGTGATGATGATTAATAAAACAAGGTGTTTTAGTGGTGTTGTTAAACAAAATAAATAAATTCTCTCTACTGACTAAATATCGAAATAACCATATGTTAGACATCAAATAGCTGTAGTTTAAAATGTGCTGAGGTGTCGTTAAACAAACATTCCTTTCCTCTCACTCTTGACCAAGTATCAAAATAACCCTATGTTAGACATCAAATAGCTGTAGTTTAAAATGTGCTGAGGTGTTGTTAAACAAACATTCCTTTCTTTTTCCTTATTGCTATCTTGCACGCTGTACCTTAGAGCTGGACGTAATTGAAATTTCAGGTTCAGTATCAGTATTAGTATCAGTATTTTGGGGGCGATTTAACTCGGTATCGGTACAGCATTCTGTATTGACACGATACCGATAGGTATTTTCTGTACACTTGGCTTTAAATGCATGTCCAAGTTAAGTCTGACCTGCTAATTTGATCTATATACGATATACCGGCCAGCTCTACTGTATCTTTAGCCCTGATAATGGCCCCGAGCTTTAAATGCATGGCCAAGTTAAGTCTGACCTGCTAATTTGATCTATATACGGTATACCGGCCAGCTCTACTGTATCTTTAGCCCTGATAATAGGTCTGAGCTTTAAATGCATGGCCAAGTTAAGTCTGACCTGCTAATTTGATCTATATACGATATACCGGCCAGCTCTACTGTATCTTTAGCCCTGATAATAGGTCTGAGCTTTAAATGCATGGCCAAGTTAAGTCTGACCTGCTAATTTGATCTATATACGACATACCGGCCAGCTCTACTGTACCTTTAGCCCTGATAATGGCCCCGAGCTTTAAATGCAGGTATTTTCTGTACACTTGGCTTTAAATGCATGTCTAAGTTAAGTCTGACCTGCTAATTTGTTCTATATACGGTATAGCAGCCAGCTCTACTGTATCTTTAGCCCTGATAATGGCCCCGAGCTTTAAATGCATGGCCAAGTTAAGTCTGACCTGCTAATTTGATCTATATACGGTATACCGGCCAGCTCTACTGTACCTTTAGCCCTGATAATGGCCCCGAGCTTTAAATGCATGGCCAAGTTAAGTCTGACCTGCTAATCTGATCTATATACGGTATACCGGCGAGCTCTACTGTATCTTTAGCCCTGATAATGGCCCCCGAGCTTTAAATGCATGGCCAAGTTAAGTCTGACCTGCTAATTTGATCTATATACGGTATAACGGCGAGCTCTACTGTATCTTTAGCCCTGATAATAGGTCTGAGCTTTAAATGCATGGCCAAGTTAAGTCTGACCTGCTAATTTGATCTATATACGGTATACCGGCCAGCTCTACTGTACCTTTAGCCCTGATAATGGCCCCGAGCTTTAAATGCATGGCCAAGTTAAGTCTGACCTGCTAATCTGATCTATATACGGTATACCGGCGAGCTCTACTGTATCTTTAGCCCTGATAATGGCCCCCGAGCTTTAAATGCATGGCCAAGTTAAGTCTGACCTGCTAATTTGATCTATATACGGTATAACGGCGAGCTCTACTGTATCTTTAGCCCTGATAATAGGTCTGAGCTTTAAATGCATGGCCAAGTTAAGTCTGACCTGCTAATTTGATCTATATACGGTATACCGGCCAGCTCTACTGTATCTTTAGCCCTGATAATAGGTCTGAGCTTTAAATGCATGGCCAAGTTAAGTCTGACCTGCTAATTTGATCTATATACGGTATACCGGCGAGCTCTACTGTATCTTTAGCCCTGATAATGGCCCCCGAGCTTTAAATGCATGGCCAAGTTAAGTCTGACCTGCTAATTTGATCTATATACGGTATAACGGCGAGCTCTACTGTATCTTTAGCCCTGATAATAGGTCTGAGCTTTAAATGCATGGCCAAGTTAAGTCTGACCTGCTAATTTGATCTATATACGGTATACCGGCCAGCTCTACTGTACCTTTAGCCCTGATAATGGCCCCGAGCTTTAAATGCATGGCCAAGTTAAGTCTGACCTGCTAATCTGATCTATATACGGTATACCGGCGAGCTCTACTGTATCTTTAGCCCTGATAATGGCCCCCGAGCTTTAAATGCATGGCCAAGTTAAGTCTGACCTGCTAATTTGATCTATATACGGTATAACGGCGAGCTCTACTGTATCTTTAGCCCTGATAATAGGTCTGAGCTTTAAATGCATGGCCAAGTTAAGTCTGACCTGCTAATTTGATCTATATACGGTATACCGGCCAGCTCTACTGTATCTTTAGCCCTGATAATAGGTCTGAGCTTTAAATGCATGGCCAAGTTAAGTCTGACCTGCTAATTTGATCTATATACGGTATACCGGCCAGCTCTACTGTATCTTTAGCCCTGATAATGGCCCCGAGCTTTAAATGCATGGCCAAGTTAAGTCTGACCTGCTAATTTGATCTATATACGGTATAACGGCGAGCTCTACTGTATCTTTAGCCCTGATAATAGGTCTGAGCTTTAAATGCATGGCCAAGTTAAGTCTGACCTGCTAATTTGATCTATATACGGTATACCGGCCAGCTCTACTGTATCTTTAGCCCTGATAATGGCCCCGAGCTTTAAATGCATGGCCAAGTTAAGTCTGACCTGCTAATTTGATCTATATACGGCATACCGGCCAGCTCTACTGTACCTTTAGCCCTGATAATAAGCCTGAGCTTTAAATGCATGGCCAAGTTAAGTCTGACCTGCTAATCTGATCTATATACGGTATACCGGCGAGCTCTACTGTACCTTTAGCCCTGATAATGGCCCCGAGCTTTAAATGCATGGCCAAGTTAAGTCTGACCTGCTAATTTGATCTATATACGACATACTGGCCAGCTCTACTGTACCTTTAGCCCTGATAATGGCCCCGAGCTTTAAATGCAGGTATTTTCTATACACTTGGCTTTAAATGCATGTCTAAGTTAAGTCTGACCTGCTAATTTGATCTATATACGGTATAGCGGCCAGATCTACTGTATCTTTAGCCCTGATAATGGCCCCGAGCTTTAAATGCATGGCCAAGTTAAGTCTGACCTGCTAATTTGATCTATATACGGTATACCGGCCAGCTCTACTGTACCTTTAGCCCTGATAATGGCCCCGAGCTTTAAATGCATGGCCAAGTTAAGTCTGACCTGCTAATTTGATCTATATACGGTATACCGGCGAGCTCTACTGTATCTTTAGCCCTGATAATGGCCCCGAGCTTTAAATGCATGGCCAAGTTAAGTCTGACCTGCTAATATGATCTATTTACGGTATAACGGCCAGCTCTACTGTATCTTTAGCCCTGATAATGGCCCCGAGCTTTAAATGCATGGCCAAGTTAAGTCTGACCTGCTAATTTGATCTATATACGGTATAACGGCCAGCTCTACTGTATCTTTAGCCCTGATAATGGCCCCGAGCTTTAAATGCATGGCTAAGTTAAGTCTGACCTGCTAATTTGATCTATATACGGCATACCGGCCAGCTCTACTGTACCTTTAGCCCTGATAATAAGCCTGAGCTTTAAATGCATGGCCAAGTTAAGTCTGACCTGCTAATTTGATCTATATACGGTATACCGGCCAGCTCTACTGTACCTTTAGCCCTGATAATGGGCCTGAGCTTGCTATTGTCGACAGCAGCTAGAGATGGAATCCCGATGAGTGTGGTCGAGTTGAGAAGTATGTCCACTGCTCTCTCCAGTCGCTGCACCCGTTCCAAAATATTCTCTAACAGAACGGCCATCGTTTTCTTCAGATCTGAATCCAAAGAAAGTTAAAATTAAACCCTTTTTTGTTTAACGACACCACTAGAGCACATTGGTTTATTAATCATTGGCTATTGGACGTCAAACATTTAGTAATTTTGACATATAGTCTTAAAGAGGAAACCTGTTCCATGTTTTCATCAATAGCAAGGGATCTTTTATACGCACCATCTCACAGACAGGATAGCACTGGCTGAAACAAGAAATAACCCAATTGGCCAATCGACGGGGATCGATCCTAGACTGACCATGCATCAAACGAGTGCTTTACCACTGGGCTACATCCATTTAAAGTTAAAATAAAAATTTGTTTCGTTTAAAACCTACTAATATTTTCATCATCAGCTATTGGATGTGAAACATGACACACAATACAGGTGCCTCATATGACAATAGCCAGTTCCATAGCAACCGATGAAACTGTAATGTTTATCTTGTTATAACTGTCTTTTATCGTAGGAGGCGCTCATACCGTATGATGTCACCTTTAGAGGAAACCCAATATATTTTCCTGTAGCAGCAAGTCATCTTTTTATTTGCACTTTCTCCAAGACAGACAGTATTGGATGTCTAACATGGTAACTGTGATATTTGTTATCTAAAGGAATGGAATGTTGTTCTCTGAAGGAGAGGAATGTTGTTCTCTAAAGGAGAGGAATTATGGTATCTAAAGAAAAGGAATGATGGTCTCTAAAGAAAAGGAATGATGGTCTTTAAAGGAAAGGAATGTTGGTCTCTAAAGGAAATAATAATAATAATAATAATAATAAAATTCTTTATTTTCAGAGGGTAAACACATTCAGTATAAGGTGACTGGTCTCCCATGAGGCCCTCTCTAATCTATACATGATATTATACATACATACATTAAAAAAAAAAAACCATGAACATACATGTAATATGTATAGCATGAGGAACAATAGCATGGTAACTGTGATATTTGTTATCTAAAGGAATGGAATGTTGTTCTCTATACAATGAATGATGGTATCCAAAAGAAAGGAATGATGGTGTCCAAAGGAAAGTTGGTATGCAAAGGAAAGGAATGATGGTATCTAAAGGAAAGGAATGATGGTCTCTAAAGGAAAGGAATGATGGTATCTAAAGGAAAGGAATGATGGTCTCTAAAGGAAAGGAATGATGGTCTCTAAAGGAAAGGAGTGTTGGTCTCTAAAGGAAAGGAATGATGGTCTCTAAAGGAAAGGAATGATGGTCTCTAAAGGAAAGGAGTGTTGGTCTCTAAAGGAAAGGAATTTTGGTCTCTAAAGGAAAGGAATGATGGTATCTAAAGGAAAGGAGTGTTGGTCTCTAAAGGAAAGGAATGATGGTATCTAAAGGAAAGGAATGATGGTCTCTAAAGGAAAGGAGTGATGGTCTCTAAAGGAAAGGAGTGTTGGTCTCTAAAGGAAAGGAATGATGGTCTCTAAAGGAAAGGAATGATGGTCTCTAAAGGAAAGGAATGTTGGTCTCTAAAGGAAAGGAATGATGGTCTCTAAAGGAAAGGAATGTTGGTATCTAAAGGAAAGGAATGTTGGTCTCTAAAGGAAAGGAATGATGGTATCTAAAGGAAAGGAATGATGGTCTCTACAGGAAAGGAGTGTTGGTCTCTAAAGGAAAGGAATGATGGTCTCTACAGGAAAGGAGTGTTGGTCTCTAAAGGAAAGGAATGTTTGTTCAGGAGACGAAGACAAATGTTTACTCGACCCACCATAAGCGGTGAACCTGCCTGCATACGGCCCATCCACCATATCACCATTTTCCCTGGCCAGCGAACGGATGTAGTCTTCACTTAGCCTCACGATCTCCTCCTGAAAATCAAACACTGAAAATATACTGATGGAAAGAAATAAAGGATCACACAGATAGCAACAAGAAATAATGACTGCATCAAAAATCAATTCATATTGTCAGAAGTTGACTGGGAACATATAGGCAGCACATTCAACACTACAGACATTCAATCCCACATTACAACTTGGTATGAAATACAGACATTACTATGATAGTTAAATTAAATTTGGTATACAATTTGATGTGTTCCCTTATTTCTTTCCATCAGTATATTAAATACTACACTTCACCGCTTCCCAGTTTTTAAACACTACGACATATTTTTCACTATTAAAGCTGTTTTTGATAATTTGAATCAGAAGTACAAGTTTACATTTTATTATTTAGAATATTCATGTTCGTACACCTGAAGTGGTTCTGGTCATCCAGGTTTTTGTAATATCTCAAAATGCATTTCTCATAATTAAACAAACGCACATTCATCTGAGAAGTAATGGTTATCGAGACACGCTCTAGTTATTTTTAGACAATATTTCCTTGCTTAAACATTACAGACTTTAGCTTCTCTCTGTTATAACCGTATCTAAATTTTATGTGTTGTAGGTTTGTAGAGTAGTGTCCACTTTTATGGGCTTCAACTAAGAAGTGCGCCTTTAAAATATTATTTCTAAGACTTTATCACTTCCTGCAAATCCAACATTTAAAATATGAATTCTAACACTTTCACACTTCCTGGAAACCCAGAATAGTCTCCTTAGCTATATATTAAAGTAGCGGGACATTGCCCAACAGTAAAGTAATCACTTGATGCACAGTTGGTCTGGGATCGATCCCTGTCAGTGGCCCCATTGGGCTATTTCTCGTTCCAGCCAGTGTACCATGACTGGTAGCAAGGGATCTTTTATAGGCACCATCCCACAGATGGGATAGCACATACCACGGCCTTCGATATACCAGTTGTGGTGCATTGGATGGAAGGAAAAATAGCCCAATGGGCCCACCGACAGGGACTGATCTTAAACAGACAGTGCATTTTTTTTGGCCAACGCTTTACCACTGGGTTACATCCCGCCCCATTTAACTGTGAGGGGGCGGGACGTAACCCAGGGGTAAAGCACTCGCTTGATGCGCGGTCGGTCGGGGATTGATCTCCGTCAGTGGGCTATTTCTCGATCCAGCCAGTGCTCCACAACTGGTGTAACAAAGGCCGCGGTATGTACTATCCTGTCTGTGGGATGGTGCATATAAAAGATCCCTTGCTGCTAATCCCAGCAGTAGCGCATGAAGTGGCGACAGCGGGTTTCCTCTCTATATCTGTGTGGTCCTTAACCATATGTCTGACGCCATATAACGGTAAATAAAATGTGTTGAATGCATCGTTAAATAAAACATTTCTTTCTTTTTTTGATATATACCAGTCGTGGTGCACTGGCTGGAAAGAGAAATAGCCCAATGGACCCACCGACGGGGATCGATCTTAAACAGACAGCACATCATGCCAGCACTTTACCACTGGGTTATGTCCCACCCCCTTTAACTGTGAATTCAATTTACCTTTAAAGGAAAGCTAAAGCAAGGCTTTTGGACTGGTGTGCATATTCAACGATACATAATGCACATTATTGCTTAATATCAACAAGTATAATTGTATAGTTAATTAATAAAATGGTTATATGTGACGGCTATTATATATAACGGGCGCAGCCATTTTGTACCATCCCAGTGAATATGCCCTCTGGCGAGCTGGTGGTTATGTAATACTTAACGTATCACGTCAGGAATTAGTCTTTGAACTGAAGAAACAAAACATATCTGATTTTTGCGGATGCATCGCAATGTTCTGCAATAATAATCATCCCAGTAACACAGCAATGTGTATATGTGGTTTATTTTTCAATACAAAATAAACCATCATTGTTAAAGTGTTGAAATAACTGTATTATATTTTGTATATAAATTAACCCACGTACTGAAATAATAGTCGGAGTGTTTTCTTGGTTAATTGGTCTTTTCTTTTCTTTCGGTGGCCTGTACCTGTGGTTCTTGATTGGCAGGTGTATATTTAGACGGTCCCTAGACACTGTGTCTAGACACACTAAAAAGACATGCCTCTTTTATTAAGATCACAGGGTATTGTGTGATAACCTCAAATCGTAATGGACTTTACCAGCTTTATTACTGTAAATAATTCTGTAAAACCCTTGATTAAGTAGATTTTCCCATCTAAAATCACAAAATTGACAAATTACATTGTCCCAAAGAAAAGAAAAGTATCACTTGGGTATCGTGAGTGGTCGTTTTTGCTCGAACGTATCCTACCAATAGGCCTAATAATATGCATTATTTCTTTGGATTTTTTAAAAGAAAAAAAATATTACAACTCCATTTCATTATATTGATGCAAACTGAAATATATTTAGTTAAATAGTTTATTATACTATCAAGTTATTTATGTTGTTTTACAAGTCAGGTTGATGAAAGCAAAGCGCCTTGTCATAAATTAAGAGCATTTGTTTACACTGTGCATAATAGAGAAGTTGGACCTGAGCTGACGTCACTTCGCCCCAAGCTATACCACCAGATGTCACAAAAACGAAAGAAAATGGCTGCCCCCAATTAGCAGGAATAATCATGGTTTTTTTATTAATTCTAAAATTACGCATTTTTCATTTGTTAAAGTGTCAGTATGTGTTGGTGGTCCGGGTATGCATCTTTCCAACACATAACGCTCTTGTTGGAGTTTAGTCTACCTTTAACACCTCGCTTGACTTGTGTTGTTGTACGTTCAGCGTCATAGAGAACTTCACAAGCATCAGGCACCACAGCACACCGAACAGCATGGCCAGGACGAAGATCTTCCGATACACCGAACCTCGGGTCATGATGTGCCATGGCGAGCACGCCATTGTCTTTAGGTCCTTCTCATCATGTGGTGGAAATTATCTGTAAAAATAAAATATTTTAAAATATATTAATTCCAGAGTGTGTGCAGGGGGAGGTGGGCTAGCTTTGGGGCAGCAGAACAGTTCGCCAAATTATCTACTAAACTTACACAAACCCAGTTATCTTGTAACAAAATATCAATTAATATTTAAAATTATTTCACCAAATTAAAATAAAACTCGCCAATTGTTTTTAAAATTCGCAATTGGCGAATTTGGCGAGTGCCAGAGCTAGCCCTGGGAGGGTTTTTGAGGGGTTCGAACCCTCCCCTTCCCAGGCACAGTGAACCAGGGAAAGCTGGAGGGGTATCTAGCCCCCCCACCCCACCCCCAATAATTAAAAATTGTACAAGAGAGATACCCTGACCCCCACCTAGAAACTCGGACACTTTGCATCTTTGATCTCAGTCAGCCCCTCCCACCCCCAATGTCTACTTGCTTTTGTTATGTCTGCTTCCCCATCTCCAAGCCAATTTTCTTTTTTCTTTCAATGTAGTTTTGAAAATCGCTCCAATAATAAAAAGATGTTGTAATGATTAAAAACTAGGGTCTTGTCATTTTACGGAACATTTGGTTTTTATAAATTTTTGATTAGTGACAGTTACAAATCTGTTCGACTAATTGATAAGCATCTATAATATTTAATGTGTCAGCACCGTGCAGTGGGATAGCAAGAAGGCAGGATTGCTCATACTGGCAGCATGACTAGGATCGATAGCTAGCTAGGTGGTGTTTTGGTGCTATGGAAGTTGCACTATGTTCCCGTAGAAATTAGGGGCCAATTGAAAAGATACATGCAAGTGTGAATTTTTCATGGTAATTTGACACATAATGTGGAGTGGTTTGCTGAACAGAAATGTTGAGCTATTTTATTTTGTTTTTATTATATCTAAAGAGATAGGGAGGGGGTGATTGTTATTTGTTGAAGCTGGGTGTTAAGCTAACTACTAGTGCTTAGAATGATCAATTAGTCCTGACATTCGTACAATTTTTTCTGATTGGCACTTATTTTGTCAGGTGCTATTTGAAATTTTTAGAAATACCACATTATAACCTACTGCCCAAGTACTCTTGACAGTAAGAGAGCTAGGCGGACATCTGAACAGTTATCACACTTTCTAACCGGCAGAGAACACCCCCTTTCAATAATATTCCGGTTAAATACGTAGGTGCTGCCAAGTTTCTTCCTGTAGTGTGTGTATTAGTGATTAATATGTGAACTTTAATAAGTATGAAATCAAGGAACTCAAGAATGATCGATGTAAATATATTTAACGTCAAACATAGGAGTATTGTTGTATTACAGCTGGAATCTTTGAGTACGGTACGTTTGGTAGGCGGAGATTGTCCAATATTAATATAGCTTGTTCTCTGACATGCAGTTACTAGTGAGTTAAGTTATTGTAACGTGTTAACTGTGACAGTGTCCAAATGTCCGTCTAGCTCTCTTACCGTCAAGAGTACTCAGGCTACCACCTAACATCAGTACATGTAACCTGCTGACTACAGCTTACTCAAGGGCTAAATTGTAATGGAATTACTAATTAATATTTACAAGTCTCTGAAAAATGCGAGAGCGATCGTTTAATTTGTGTGTTACTTGCGCAAACCTAATTTTGCGTTTTGCAATATTTGGGGCACCATTTACTTGGATATAATGGGTTACGCAAAATGGAAATGGGTTACCTGGAATTTTTTGCGTAACCAATACATGGATAACGTAACCAATACATGGATAACGCAGATTTTTCAATTCTCTGAGGCCTGTATTTAACAAGTGTGAATGTAGTTCATCAACATAAACGTCTCCGGCACGATATTTATTATTGTGATGTTTATTGCTGTGCCAGTAAATATCAAAATGTTAAAAAACGGACCGTAGATGTTTACCTTGGTGAACTAGTGTGAATGGTAGCACTAATTATAACCATTTAGATAGCTAAGACATAATGTTACAATTAAATTAACCATTTAGTTATAATTTAAAGCCGCACATTCTAGTTCCATCCAGTGAAAATAAATTATAATTTGGTTAATCTACAAACCTGTAACACACTTAGATCACGTTTTTATCAAATGGAGTTAAAAAGCAGGTTTTATATCGATAAATACCATGGGAATCCCCATGTCCCAATTGCTTGAAGTAATTTTGAAAGTTAGTATTCTGATGTCACCGGTAGATGTCGCTCGAAGCACAACAATGCCTACGTCACGACAAATTTCACATGCACAGACTTCGGGTGCGTTCTTTTCACCTCTCCTGGACATGTTCCAACTGTTCTGTCCTGGTTGTATCCCCTCTCCAGATATCGTAAGACTTAGCAAAATTATTGGTTTTAAGGGTTTGTAACATTTTGTATTGAGACACTTACTTGTCTGAACTTTATTGTTACTGAAAATGTTCACGAATTGTGAAGAAAAATCTCACAAATGAACAACAAGCAAACGACAACAAATCGGATGTTGATTGCACGAACCGTGCACGAGAAAACAAACTGAACCAAAAATGATAACGGTCACGTGGTATACCAACATCTGTGACGTTTACGCAGGAAGATTCGCTCTAAAAATAGATTGGACCTCGCTTGCTTAACGCTTTTTTCTCGAGTGCACGCCTGTTGTTAAGAAATACAAAAAATGCATTTCGTGGTTTTATAAACATCAGGATTACCAGGATTACCAAAAAGCACTTCAGGTGAATGGAAATGTGTATTCTAAATAATAAAATGTAAGTAAAGTGCAATTTTATTTGTGAAACAAAATGGGTTTAATAGCGAAAAACAACACCGTAATGGTTAACAAGTAGCCGTAACTAGGGCGTGTCCCTTTAAGTAAAAGTTATTTTTATGGACAAAAAACGACAAAAGGAAACGATCGAAAACACAATAACACCTTTAAGAAATGAAAAAATAAATAGGCAGCAATAAATAATAAATAACACACACCTTGTTGTTTATAACACATTTTTAAGTCAATCATTCTGTGCAAACTATATTGGTGCATAAACACGGGGACAGGCAATATATAAAAGTGTAGGCTTTACATAAAAAATGCATGACGGAAAACCATACCACAAACTACCACAGTAAAAACCTGATTCTGTGAATCGAAAGGAGAAGCAGGAATTGAAACCTACAAAATATTATATTTTTTAAATAATCCCAATTAACTATGCATTTTTTGCGCAATATTTATTTTTTGAGATACCTTAATATAACACAAACGCCATTGTTTAATGATCATTAATATCCATTACACAGCTATTAATTAAAGTAACGACGCACCTGTTCCCGTTCAAACCTCACTGAGAAAATTCTGCTAACGGCATATTTACTGTTACAGTGATGACTAGTTGTACGGAACCGTGTAAATGAGTAATCGTTGGTCAAGTCATGCTCGTAGGAACGATATCTGATTGGGGGGGGGGGGGGGAGGGGGGCACAACTTCTAGTGGTGTCGGTGGAGGGTGGGGTCACAGCCCCCAGCAGTGATGGACATAAGCCATATTTTACTTTATTTATATAGAGTAGGGGGGGGGAAATCCCGTACATTTTCGTCCTTGTGTGTGTGTGTGCGTGCATATGTGCGTGACCCCCCCCCCCCCCCCCCCCCGGCACCCCGTTCCTTGCAGTAGGTCAATTTGTGACTTTTGATTTAGGAAAAGTGAAAAGAACCTAGGTGCTGTTACATACACTATCTTTTTAATGATTAGCATTATATGACAGTGGCAGATCCAGAAAAATCCACGGGGGGGGGGGGGGGGGGGGGGTCACTAATATCCCGAAGACATTCCTCGGATTCACTAATGTAAAAATGAAAATATATGTATAAAATAAAAATATAACTATCCACCCTCTAGATTAGCCACTGAAAGAGATGGAGGTATACATTACCCGCAGTGGTATACACTTATTCAACGCGCAGGCCATCGATCTACAGGCTGGTAGGTACTGGGTTCGGATCCCAGCCGAGGCATGGGATTTTTAATCCAGATACCGACTCCAAACCCCGAGTGAGTGCTCCGCAAGGCTCAATGGGTAGGTGTAAACCACTTGCACCGACCAGTGATTCATAACTGGTTCAACAAAGGCCATGGTTTGTGCTATCCTGCCTGTGGGAAGCGCAAATAAAAGATCCTTTGCTGCTAATCGGAAAGAGTAGCCCATGTAGTGGCGACAGCGGGTTTCCTCTCAAACTCTGTATGATCCTTAACCATATGTCTGACGCCATATAACCGTAAATAAAATGTGTTGAGTGCGTCGTTAAATAAAACATTTCTTTCTTTTCTTTATTCAACGTGCTTGCCCGAGGATCGTCCTCGGTGATGTAGTGGTTAAGCCATCGGACTTAAGGCTAGTATGTACTGGGTTCGCCTCCCACCCAGAGTGAATTTAACGTGTAAGACCATCACACCAACTTCTATTTCACTAACCACTAACCCAGTCCTGGACAGACAGCCCAGATAGCTGAGGTGAATATGCCAGGGATAGCGTAATTTGAAATGAATGAATAAGTTGAAATGAATAAATGATCCATATATTGCACCTCAGACGATTTATTCATTTACACTCATTCATTCATTTCAACTTATCCAATTAAGGTTCAAACACGTTGTCATGGGCACACACCTCGGCTATCTGGGCTGTCCGTCTAGGACAGTGGGTTAGTTGTTAGTGATTAGTGAGAGAGAAGAGGGTGTATTGGGGTCTTACACCTACCCATTGAGACGTTAAAACACGCTCTAAGCTGCGAACTCAGCCAATCCAGTGCACCACTATCGAAACTCACTATCGAAACTCACTCACTCACTCTCTCTCACTCACTCTCTCACTCTGTGCTGTGCTGTGCTGGTGTGTGTGTGTGTGTGTGTGTGTGTGTGTGTGTGTGTGTGTGTGTGTGTGTGTGTGTGTGTGTGTGTGTGTGTGTGTGTGTGTGTGTGTGTGTTCTAATAGGAACCTACCGGATTTGTGAAATGCTTCTTCTGCTTCACCAACCCCCGAATATGTTAGTATGTATATATCTTAAAGGAACACACCCTAGTTACGGCTAGTTGTTAACCATTACGGCGTTGTTTTTCGCTATTAAACCCATTTTTTCACAAATAAAATTGCACTTTACTTACCGTTTATTATTTAGAATATACATTTCCATTCACCTGAAGTGTTTTTTGGTAATCCTGGTTTTTGTAATACCACAAAATGCATTTTTCGTTTTTCATAAATCGCACGCACGTCTGAGAAAAAACCGTTGAGCAGACAAGGTCTAATCTATTTTTAGAGGGGATATTTCCATTTCAATGTCACAGACGTTGGTATATCACGTGACCGTTATCATTTTGGTTCGGTTTGTTTTCTCGTACACGGTTCGCGCAATCAACATCCGATTTGTTGTTGTTCATTTGTGAGATTTTTCTTCACAGTTCGTGAACATTTTCAGTAACAATAAAGTTCAGACAAGTAAGTGTCTCAATACAAAACGTTACAAACCCTTAAAACCAATAATTTTGCTAAGTCTTACGATATCTGGAGAGGGGGATACAACCAGGACAGAACAGTTGGAACATGTCCTGGAGAGGTGAAAGAAACGCACCCCAAGTCTGTGAAATTTGTCGTGACGTAGGCATTGTTGTGCTTCGAGCGACATCTACCGGTCAAGCAATTGGGACATGGGGATCCCCATGGTATTTATCGATATAAAACCTGCTTTTTCACTCCATTTGATAAAAACGTGATCTAAGTGTGTTACAGGTTTGTAGATTAACCAAATTATAATTTATTTTTGCTGGATGGAACTAGGGTGTGCGGCTTTAATATTAGTATTAGTTTTAATGCAAAGTATAGTTTAAAAAAGCAGAAAACCCACAAAAAACCCACAACGAAATTACCCCTCATTAACTCATTTTAACATGTATTTTGATCGCAAATACAACACTTGGTATCCCTATTTACTTGTGAATGTACTTGTTTAATGACAGGTGTATATATAATGCTAACTTGTGTTCGCGTATCATGTCCGGCTTTCGTTCAAATAGCCATTGTATTGCCAGTTTATGTTGCAGCAAATTATTCCCTATGTTCATTTGTTCCAAAGCAACCGTAAATATGCTCGATATAAATTTGTAAACCAATTTTAGAAAAATTGCATGTGCATAATAATACCCTCACGAATAAGTAACTTTCTTTCAAGATCTATGTATCAGATTCACAGTTATTGAAATCAGATGTTAATACTTTATTCACAAGGAACAAATTATTTTCTCACCGGAAAAAGTGAAGCATTTTCTTAACTTTTACTTGTTGGATTACAAACATGATCATGGATTATGGTTAATAATACACACGCACAAGGAAGGAGTAAGTATAATACTTACTGTCACAATTATAGATGTAGTTAGGCTTAGTATATCCTATAGGCCGAACAATACATTATTTCACAGTCCGACATACACGAACTGACGTAGTCCGTGAACGCATGCAACTTGCAAGTAGGCTAGGCACCGATTAATAAATTAAAGTACCATTCTCACAGTTAAGTTTTGCTTGTTTCTACCCGCGTCAAAATGGCCACTTTTATATGCACAATTAAAAATGTGTAATCAAAATGACTAATTTCCTGCCAACATGACCCAGTAATTTGTTGATCAACTGCCCTCAGTTTGTGTAGTCGTTTTGCCCCTGTATGATTTTTTTGAGGGCAAATTGACTACAAAGGCTGGGGTGAGTGGATCAACTACTTCTTAGAGGAAACAATCTTTAGCTGCAATTAGGATTTCTGCCAGAGGGTAAAATGTATATGACAACATACACAATTTTTTTGCAGATTTAATTTTTAAAAATTAACCTTTTGACATAATTATGATTTTGTTTAACCCTAACCCTAACCCTAACCCATTTTCATACTCCCTGTCAACTGCTGTTGCATTCAGCACACACATTGTAAATATTCATTTCCATAGTGCCATACCCAAAAATGTCTTTCTGACAGAAACTCTGGCAAGGGATCTTTTATATACACTTTCCAACAGACAGCACATACCATACAATGTAGGTTTTAATATACTGGTTGTGGGGAACTGGTTGGGGTGGGGGGTGGGGGTGGGGGGAACCCAAGCAGAAAGTAGGTCCACTGAGGTGGTTTAATCGTACAGCTCAAGTAACTCAGGAGGGTTCTCTACCAACTATCTCACACCCTCTTCCACGTTTACCACTGGGCTAAGTCCCACACCCTGATAGATCAGTTATTAGTGCAGCTACCAGTAATCTATGCTCCTGTCCTCTCCCTGATATCTCAGTTATTAGTACAACTACCAGTAATCTATGTTCCTGTCCTCCCCCTGATAGCTCAGTTATTAGTACAACTACCAGTAATCTATGCTCCTGTCCTCTCCCTGATATCTCAGTTATTAGTGCAACTACCAGTAATCTATGCTCCTGTCCTCTCCCTGATATCTCAGTTATTAGTACAACTACCAGTAATCTATGCTCCTGTCCCGCACCTGATAGATCAGTTATTAGTACAACTACCAGTAATCTATGCTCCTGTCCTCTCCCTGATATCTCAGTTATTAGTACAACTACCAGTAATCTATGCTCCTGTCCTCTCCCTGATATCTCAGTTATTAGTACAACTACCAGTAATCTATGCTCCTGTCCTCTCCCTGATAGATCAGTTATTAGTACAACTACCAGTAATCTATGCTCCTGTCCCGCCCCTGATAGATCAGTTATTAGTACAACTACCAGTAATCTATGCTCCTGTCCCGCCCCTGATAGATCAGTTATTAGTACAACTACCAGTAATCTATGCTCCTGTCCCGCCCCTGATAGATCAGTTATTAGTACAACTACCAGTAATCTATGCTCCTGTCCCGCACCTGATAGCTCAGTTATTAGTACAACTACCAGTAATCTATGCTCCTGTCCCGCACCTGATAGCTCAGTTATTAGTACAACTACCAGTAATCTATGCTCCTGTCCCGCACCTGATAGCTCAGTTATTAGTATAACTACCAGTAATCTATGCTCCTGTCCCGCACCTGATAGCTCAGTTATTAGTACAACTACCAGTAATCTATGCTCCTGTCCCGCACCTGATAGCTCAGTTATTAGTATAACTACCAGTAATCTATGCTCCTGTCCCGCCCCTGATAGATCAGTTATTAGTACAACTACCAGTAATCTATGCTCCTGTCCTCTCCCTGATATCTCAGTTATTAGTACAACTACCAGTAATCTATGCTCCTGTCCTCCCCCTGATAGCTCAGTTATTAGTACAACTACCAGTAATCTATGCTCCTGTCCCGCCTCTGATAGATCAGTTATTAGTACAACTACCAGTAATCTATGCTCCTGTCCTCTCCCTGATATCTCAGTTATTAGTACAACTACCAGTAATCTATGCTCCTGTCCTCCCCCCGATAGCTCAGTTATTAGTACAACTACCAGTAATCTATGCTCCTGTCCTCCCCCTGATAGATCAGTTATTAGTACAACTACCAGTAATCTATGCTCCTGTCCTCCCCCTGATAGCTCAGTTATTAGTACAACTACCAGTAATCTATGCTCCTGTCCTCCCCCTGATAGCTCAGTTATTAGTACAACTACCAGTAATCTATGCTCCTGTCCCGCACCTGATAGCTCAGTTATTAGTACAACTACCAGTAATCTATGCTCCTGTCCCGCACCTGATAGATCAGTTATTAGTACAACTACCAGTAATCTATGCTCCTGTCCCGCCCCTGATAGATCAGTTATTAGTACAACTACCAGTAATCTATGCTCCTGTCCTCCCCCTGATAGCTCAGTTATTAGTACAACTACCAGTAATCTATGCTCCTGTCCCGCCCCTGATAGATCAGTTATTAGTACAACTACCAGTAATCTATGCTCCTGTCCTCTCCCTGATAGCTCAGTTATTAGTACAACTACCAGTAATCTATGCTCCTGTCCTCCCCCTGATAGCTCAGTTATTAGTACAACTACCAGTAATCTATGCTCCTGTCCTCTCCCTGATATCTCAGTTATTAGTACAACTACCAGTAATCTATGCTCCTGTCCTCTCCCTGATAGCTCAGTTATTAGTACAACTACCAGTAATCTATGCTCCTGTCCCGCACCTGATAGATCAGTTATTAGTACAACTACCAGTAATCTATGCTCCTGTCCCGCACCTGATAGCTCAGTTATTAGTACAACTACCAGTAATCTATGCTCCTGTCCCGCACCTGATAGCTCAGTTATTAGTACAACTACCAGTAATCTATGCTCCTGTCCTCCGCCCCTGATAGCTCAGTTATTAGTACAACTACCAGTAATCTATGCTCCTGTCCTCCCCCTGATAGCTCAGTTATTAGTACAACTACCAGTAATCTATGCTCCTGTCCTCTCCCTGATATCTCAGTTATTAGTACAACTACCAGTAATCTATGCTCCTGTCCTCCCCCTGATATATCAGTTATTAGTACAACTACCAGCAATCTATGCTCCTGTCCTCTCCCTGATATCTCAGTTATTAGTACAACTACCAGTAATCTATGCTCCTGTCCTCTCCCTGATATCTCAGTTATTAGTACAACTACCAGTAATCTATGCTCCTGTCCCGCACCTGATAGCTCAGTTATTAGTACAACTACCAGTAATCTATGCTCCTGTCCTCCGCACCTGATATCTCAGTTATTAGTACAACTACCAGTAATCTATGCCCCTGTTCTCCCCCTGATAGCTCAGTTATTAGTACAACTACCAGTAATCTATGCTCCTGTCCTCCGCACCTGATATCTCAGTTATTAGTACAACTACCAGTAATCTATGCCCCTGTCCTCCCCCTGATAGCTCAGTTATTAGTACAACTACCAGTAATCTATGCTCCTGTCCTCCCCCTGATATCTCAGTTATTAGTACAACTACCAGTAATCTATGCTCCTGTCCCGCACCTGATAGCTCAGTTATTAGTACAACTACCAGTAATCTATGCTCCTGTCCTCTCCCTGATATCTCAGTTATTAGTACAACTACCAGTAATCTATGCTCCTGTCCCGCACCTGATAGCTCAGTTATTAGTACAACTACCAGTAATCTATGCTCCTGTCCTCTCCCTGATATCTCAGTTATTAGTACAACTACCAGTAATCTATGCTCCTGTCCTCTCCCTGATATCTCAGTTATTAGTACAACTACCAGTAATCTATGCTCCTGTCCTCCCCCTGATATCTCAGTTATTAGTACAACTACCAGTAATCTATGCTCCTGTCCTCCCCCTGATAGCTCAGTTATTAGTACAACTACCAGTAATCTATGCTCCTGTCCTCCCCCTGATATCTCAGTTATTAGTACAACTACCAGTAATCTATGCTCCTGTCCTCTCCCTGATATCTCAGTTATTAGTGCAACTACCAGTAATCTATGCTCCTGTCCCGCACGTGATAGATCAGTTATTAGTACAACTACCAGTAATCTATGCTCCTGTCCTCTCCCTGATATCTCAGTTATTAGTACAACTACCAGTAATCTATGCTCCTGTCCTCCCCCTGATAGCTCAGTTATTAGTACAACTACCAGTAATCTATGCTCCTGTCCTCTCCCTGATATCTCAGTTATTAGTGCAACTACCAGTAATCTATGCTCCTGTCCCGCACCTGATAGCTCAGTTATTAGTACAACTACCAGTAATCTATGCTCCTGTCCCGCCCCTGATAGATCAGTTATTAGTACAACTACCAGTAATCTATGCTCCTGTCCCGCACCTGATAGCTCAGTTATTAGTACAACTACCAGTAATCTATGCTCCTGTCCCGCACCTGATAGCTCAGTTATTAGTACAACTACCAGTAATCTATGCTCCTGTCCCGCACCTGATAGCTCAGTTATTAGTACAACTACCAGTAATCTATGCTCCTGTCCCGCACCTGATAGCTCAGTTATTAGTGCAACTACCAGTAATCTATGCTCCTGTCCCGCACCTGATAGCTCAGTTATTAGTGCAACTACCAGTAATCTATGCTCCTGTCCTCCCCCTGATATCTCAGTTATTAGTACAACTACCAGTAATCTATGCTCCTGTCCTCTCCCTGATAGATCAGTTATTAGTACAACTACCAGTAATCTATGCTCCTGTCCTCTCCCTGATAGATCAGTTATTAGTACAACTACCAGTAATCTATGCTCCTGTTCTCCCCCTGATAGATCAGTTATTAGTACAACTACCAGTAATCTATGCTCCTGTCCCGCACCTGATAGCTCAGTTATTAGTACAACTACCAGTAATCTATGCTCCTGTCCCGCACCTGATATCTCAGTTATTAGTACAACTACCAGTAATCTATGCTCCTGTCCCGCCCCTGATAGATCAGTTATTAGTGCAACTACCAGTAATCTATGCTCCTGTCCCGCCCCTGATAGCTCAGTTATTAGTACAACTACCAGTAATCTATGCTCCTGTCCCGCACCTGATAGCTCAGTTATTAGTACAACTACCAGTAATCTATGCTCCTGTCCTCCGCCCCTGATAGCTCAGTTATTAGTACAACTACCAGTAATCTATGCTCCTGTCCTCCGCCCCTGATAGCTCAGTTATTAGTACAACTACCAGTAATCTATGCTCCTGTCACGTATCTCAAAAAGAACAAAAATAGAAAAGAAGAAAAAGATACTATGTAGAAATTATATGTACACAGTGAAGTAGTACCTACCCTGTTTGTTCCACTCTTCAGTAACAGTTGAACTCTTGTTTATGATAGCTTATTGATTCATGCAGCCTCATGTAATATTTACCTAAAGATATCATAAACAATTTGTGACCTGATGCTGGTAAAAGTATAACAAGTACTTCTCATTGATTTTTGTTCGTTCTTGTATGTACATGCATACAGCCGATAATACATAATTTATGACACATGTACTGATAATGTATAATTTATGACGCATGTACCGTATGTCTGTTTATAGTGAAAGTAGGTCACTTTGCTCTATGTGCATGAATACAACGTATTGCAAGATAACTAAGGTTGTGTTTCAAAAGCATTACAGAAACCTGATCCTTCCTTGTGGTTTAAAAACAGCTTACTTACTTAGTTTTCAGAGATCACTATACAATTTTAAAACATTAAATAGTAATCACTAATTAATTTTCAATTGACCAGAAATGTCGCTAATCAAAGTTTTAAAAACAAAATGTTCCCTGTATATATTGTACTTAGGGCTTCTAGCTTATGGTAGCCCCACTGACTCCCATGGCTAGTGGTATTCAATGTTTGGCTAGTAAATAACTACTATTGCCATGCCCGACGGCTAATGAACTTTTTTTGGTGAATATTGCAGTTAAGTCTATTTTGTACATGTATATGAATATCCTGCCCCCATCCCAACCCCCCAATGTTAGTGTCTTTAAGCTCTATCTCCCTCTTTAGGTGACATATCTGATTATTACTATTATTTAGTAAGCCTGTATTAACTTAAAGTAAGGTAAGGCTAGTGAATTTTTAATTGCACATGGCTAGTAAATTTTTAAAGTCACTGATCCCATGGCTAGTGAATTTTATACATTTGAGTTCTTGTCTATTACTTGGACATTGTCCATACTGAACTGGCCTCGGTGGCGTCGTGGCAGGCCATCGGTCTACAGGCTGGTAGGTACTGGGTTCGGATCCCAGTCGAGGCATGGGATTTTTAATCCAGATACCGACTCCAAACCCTGGGTGAGTGCTCCGCAAGGCTCAATGGGTAGGTGTAAACCACTTGCACCGACCAGTGATCCATAACTGGTTCAACAAAGGCCATGGTTTGTGCTATCCTGCCTTTGGGAAGTGCAAATAAAAGATCCCTTGCTGCTAATCGGAAGAGTAGCTCATGTAGTGGCAACAGCGGGTTTCCTCTCTCAAAATCTGTGTGGTCCATACTGAGTTTAGTTTAGGGAGTCACACCACCTTTTGCAATGTCCTTACTTTAGCCTATGTTCCACACAGGACAGCACTTTCATTTCATTTCAACTTATTTTCGTGCTTATAGCCAATTAAGTTTAGGAAATAGCGCATCATAAAGAAATAATTACAAATTCTGATATACCTCTTGAAATCTTTCTTTGATGATTACAGGAAGGTTGACCTCTGTAGTATTTAAATAGTTTCCCATTGGTTTAAAGTTACATGTACTTGCTATATTTAGTACCAGTTAACTGATAACAACTAGGATTTAACTGCCTGAAAGTAATTTGATATATATACAAGAACCATACTAGATCTCCACTTTGCATTTTGAGTCCGGCCTCGGTGGCGTCGTGGCAGGCCATCAGTCTACAGGCTGGTAGGTACTGGGTTCGGATCCCAGTCGAGGCATGGGATTTTTAATCGAGATACCGACTCCAAACCCTGAGTGAGTGCTCCGCAAGGCTCAATGGGTAGGTGTAACCCACTTGCACCGACCAGTGATCCATAACTGGTTCAACAAAGGCCATGGTTTGTGCTATCCTGCCTGTGGGAAGCGCAAATAAAAGATCCCTTGCTGCCTGTCGTAAAAAGAGTAGCCTATGTGGCGACAGCGGGTTTCCTCTAAAAACAGTGTCAGAATGACCATATGTTTGACGTCCAATAGCCGATGATAAGATAAAAAATCAATGTGCTCTAGCGGCGTCGTTAAATAAAACAAACTTTACTTTACTTTGCATTTTGACTGTTGTGGGGTGTTTTGTTTTACCCCTGCTGGTTAAAATCCAAACTGTGTGAGTGTTTGATGAGAAGGTGGTACAAACTTTTAGAATATTCTCAGTAGAGTTTGTGTGGTGTTTTATTACAAAACTATAAGTACCTATATACAAGAACCATACTAGACCACCACCGTGCATTTTGACTGTTATGGGGTGGTTAAAACACAAACTAGTTTTTTCCCTAGCTTGTTTTAGCATGGTACGACACCATGCCTGAGTAGTCTAGTGCCATCTTGCCTTAATCAGTGTCATGCTGCCCTGAGATTAAACTAGCCTTTTTCGATAATTAATTATAAATTTGCCTTTATAAAACACTCAGAAAATTTATTATTAATTAATAAAATATCACTGTTATATATTTTGCCATTCATTTGTTAAAGCAAATATAATTAATTACATTTATTTTTATTTCAGTTAATCTTTTGTCTTTAATGAAAAACAAAAGTGCCCTGAAAATGGTGAAAATGCCTCAAAAGTGTTTAGTCGACCATGCCGTGCCACATTTTTAGGGAAAACACTACAAACTCTGTGTGTGTTTGATGAGAAAGTGGTACAGACATTTACAGTGTTTGTGTGTTGTTTTATTACTTATGTTATAAGTACATATTTATATTACAAGAACCATACTAAACCATAGGATGGATTTTCACTGTTATGGAGGTTTTTTTTCGCACTGGTTAAAACACAAACTGAGTGAGTGATGAGAAGGTGTGGTACAAACTTTTAAAATACACTCTGTAGAGTTTGTGTTGGGGCAAGGGGGGGGGGGGGAGGACATTTTGTTTTATATTTGCCTTATAATAGAGTAAAAGTGTGGAAATATGAAAGTGTGCCCCCCCCCCCCCCCCACACACACACTTTTTGGCACCTTCCTACGCCACTGCATGTTTTATTACAAACACTATAAGTACCTATACACAAGAACCATACTAGACCACTACTGTGCATTTTGGCTGTTGTGGGGTAGTTGTTCCCCCGCTGGTTACAACACAAACTGTGTGAGTGATGAGAAGATGGTACAAACTTTTAAAATACTCAATAGAGTTTGTGTGGTGTTTTATTACAAACACTATAAGTGCCTATATATACAAGAACCATACTAGACCTCCACTGTTCATTTTGACTGTTGTGGGGTGTTCCCCCCCACCCTACCCTCCGCTGGTTAAAGGCATATTGTCACAGACCACTGACCTATTACATGGCCTAACAAAGTATTACTTAAAATATATATATATTTGATTTGTCCCTAAATGTACTTTATTCAACCATCTACGTAACCACCATACTCCACTTATTAATGATATTTTGTAAAAATAACTAAATTATGGCAGTGATCCATAATTCAAAAACTAACATTGCTGAGAGGCTTGACATGGATTTCACTTCATCATGGTCTAGTTAAAGTGATGCAATAACTAGATTTGGTCTGTAAAAATTAATGTAATGTTGATTTATTATTCATTTTTAGAGAAATAAGGTCCTTAAATCTGTGACAGTATGCCTTTAAAAGACAAACTGTGTGAGTGTTTGATGAGAAGGTGGTACAAACGTGATGCACTCTCTTCAAACACCGCTTCCACCGCAGCCTAAATTACCAAGATCATTGGGTCAGATGCAGAGTTCAGCGATAAAAACAAAACAACCTGTGAAGTCTTGAGCAATAGTCTAGGAAACAGGCTTCTCCGTTTGAAGAGAATTTCATCACTGACGTCACACACAGTATGCAGGGAAAAGGTTATATAGTATTGTTGTCTTTGGTGTTTGTGTATGTACATGAGTTGTAGTAGTGCTGTTAAGTGTGTATGTGTGTGTATAAGTGCAGTGTTCTCACGGCTCCATTTAAGTGTGGCGGCCCACCCCGCTATTGCATTTTGCTGCACTCCTTTCACGTTCTCTGCCCTCCTTTATTTTCCAGCACCTGTCTCTGCTATTTCCAAATGCACACCTTTTTCCCCCACAAAAACTAAACTTTTTATCAGCTAGTGATATATTATCAAAGCGATCGATTCATTCTATGAAGATGGAAAAAAAAAAAAATGTATCCGACATTAGGGGATCATGTTACAAACAACTTTATTGTTTTTCGTATATCTTGAAATCTTTATTAAAATAATAATATTAAAACTTTGATTGGTTCAGCAAAACCAGAACTGCCGTAGATGTCAAACCGATAACATCTTCGGTTCGATTAAAAGACGAGTCTGCTTGTATTTTGTTTAAACTTATTTGCAGACAACATAAGGAGCATGTCTTCCCACATAGTCTACCAGCACACAACAATATGGTAACCAAGCACCCACCCCTCCCCCCCTTTTTTTTTTTTTTAAAAGGGTGTGGTGCCGCGCGGCCGCCCACCTTTAATTTTCACCCAGCGAGAACACTTAGTGTGTATGTGCAGGGCTTCTAAATTATGGTAGCCCCATTCCCATGGCTAGTAATCTTCAATGTTGGGCTAGTAAATAACTACTATTGCCATGCCCAACGGCTAGTGAATTTTTAAAGTCAAATCCTGCAGTTCAGTCTATTTTGTAAATATGTATATCCTGCCCCCACCACTAACCCCCAGTGTTAGTGTTTTAATGTCTATCTCCCTCTTAAGGTGTCATATCTGATTATTACTATTAATTAGTAAAATTATATTAACTTAAAAGAAAAGTAGGGCTAATGAATTTTTAATCATGGCTAGTAAATTTTTAAAATCACTCATCCCATTGCTAGTGGATTTTATAAAAATTCTAGAAGCCCTGATGTGTGTGCATGTGTTTATATGTTAGTGTGCATGTGTTTATATGTTAGTGTGCATGTGTTTATATGTTAGTGTGCATGTGTTTATGTGTTAGTGTTTATGTGTTTATGTGTTAGTGTGCATGTACAAAGTTAAAGTTTGTTTTGTTTAACAACACCACTAAAGCACATTGATTTATTAATCATCGGCTGTTGGGATGTCAAACATTTGGAAATTTTGACATATTCTTAGAGAGGAAACCCGCTACGTTTTTCCATTAGTAGCAAGGGATCTTTGATATGCACTATCCCATAGGCATGATAGCACATACCACAGCCTTTGATGTACCAGTTGTGGTGCACGTCGTTTTGGGCCCACTGGGCTATTTCTCGTTCCAGCCAGTGCACCATGACTGGTATATCAAAGGCTGTGGTATGTACTACACTGTCTGTGGGATGGTGCATATAAAAGATCCCTTGCTGCTAATCGAAAAGATTGATCCAAATCATTGGGCTAAATGTCTTGCTCTATAACTGATATTCAAAGGCTGTGGTATTTGCTGTACTGTCTGGGATGATGCATACAAAATCACTTGCTGCTTATGGAAAAAATGTAGCAGGTTTCATCTCTTATGACTGTGTCAAGATGACCATATGTCTGATATCCAATAGCCAATGATTAATAAATAAATGTGCTCTAGTGGTGTCATTAAACAAAACAAACTAACCTTTTGTGTACAAGTACATGTACATGCTCATAAAATACTTGTTGGTCATAGGTGGTTGTCATATGAGGTGTGCTATACTGTGCTTTACTGGTGTTAATGCCAGGTGGTCTTAATATAGAGGTGTACTACATATACATACATGTATATGTGTGTGTGTGTGTGCAGGTTTTACTAATTTGCTAATGTTATTACTTCATGTACCTTTTGGTGGTCTTAAAGGGACAGACCCTAGTTTCAACCCGTGAAAATTAACACTAAGTTTAGTTAATCTACGAACCTGTAACATATTTGGATAAAGTTACAATTGAGTGAAACACGAGTCTGACTTTGAAATGGTGAAATACCCTTTAAAAATAAGACTAAAACTCGACTCCATAACTGTTACTTCTCAGATGCACATGCATTTTTAAAAGTATGACAAATGCATTTTGTAATATTAAAAACACCAGGATGACCCCCCCCACCAAAAATCCTTAGTGTTTAAAATCTAGTGTATGCCCCTTTAACATACATAAACTGTGTGTGTTTGTGTACATAAGAAATATATGTAAAGTGCCCTTTGTAGACAGGTGGTTTTGGCCTAGGATTGACTGTACATGTTTTACAACCAGTGGTTTTTGGTGCACAAGTGTGCGTGTAACTAAGCTGATTCACCAAACAGGTGCTGCCAATTCCGAGGGAGGAATTTACACCAACCTGCGTCATTATCTACACGGATTAACGGGTTCCCCCGATGTTTACACACTTTGATGAATGCAGTTTCCATGTACGTGAACTTCATGTGTACATACATACACGAACATTGGTGTTTTCACAGGGATTTTCCAAAAATACACCCTGTCGTGTTTTTCAGACATTGTGGTTAAAAAAAAACCTGCACACAACAAAGACATTTGAACTGTGGTTATACTCAACAGTTGTCAGCTTTCTTAGGGCAATGCTGTGGAGGAATGTGTTACTGCTGCCATGTAGAACTCCTGTTTGTAGTTAACTCAGGAGTTATATAACAGATGGAATTATTTGATTGTGCAAGGTTGGTATTTTCCAAAACACTGTTCCAGATTTGATTGCATGGGTGATGGAGGTGGTATAACTCGCATAAAGTAAAATAATTTATTATGGCTTCATTGATTAAGTAGTCTCTTGTCTTCATCTTCATCCACCCATCCATCATTTCATTCATATATCCAAGGATCCATCCATCCATTGATCCATACATTCATCCATTGACAGGGTTTTGCCAGAGTGTAGAATGGGTATGGCGTCATACCCAAATTTTTTGGCAGATTTTATTTTTTTAAGTTAACCTTTTTACAAAATTAATCACTCTTATCATTACTGTATGATTTTCTTAACCCTAACCCTAAACGTAACTCATTTTCTTTCTGAATGAGGCCCCTCATACCCCCTGTAGACTGTGGCTGCATTCAGTTCCATATAGCCATACCTAAAAGTTTCTTTCGGGCAGAAACACTGATTTATCCACCCATCCATCCATTCATCCATTCATCCATCTATCCATGCATCCATTCATCCATGCATTCATCCATCATTTAATTCATATATCCAAGCATCCATCCATCTATCCATCCATTCATCCATGTATCAACCATCGATTGATCCATCCATCCATCCATCCATCCATCCATCCATCCATCCATCCATCCATTCATTCATCCATCCATACATCATATATTTAATATATCCATCCATCCATTCATTCATCCATCCATACATCATATATTTCATATATCCGTCCATCCATCCATCCATCCATATGTCCATCCATCCATCCATCCTTCCATCCATCCATCCATCCATCCATCCATCCAGTTATCCCAAATTATATCCATCTACTACCAGCCTTCCCTCCATCAATCCATTCATCCATCCATCCATCCAGTTATCCCAAACTATATCCATCTACTACCAGCCCTCCCTCCATCGATCCATCCATCCATCCAGTTATCCCAAACTATATCCATCTACTACCAGCCTTCCCTCCATCGATCCATTCCAGAGTCTTCTGTGAACCCACCTGTTTGTCCATCTACATGTTGAACCACCCACAGCTCTTGGAATTCAGATCAACTTGTGACGGCAGTTTAGTACAGATAACAACAGTAAATGCTGTCCCAGATGACGATAAATGCTGTTGCCAATCAATTGTGTAACAGCATTTTACAGTGGCACTGTTGATTGCCATTATGAATTCCGAGGGCTGCAGCCATTGATCTATATATTTTTGCCTCGCTTTTACAAAATACATAGTGCATACAGATTTGAAAAGTTCTTCATTCCGAGTGGTCATAATAAAAAGCCATTGAATTTATCAAAACCATGAAAAATACTTGAATTTGAGAAAATAATATTGACGTAGCCCAGTGGTAAAGTGCTCGCATAATGCACGTTCAGTTTGGGATCGATCTCCATCGGTGGGCCCATTGGGCTATTTCTTGTTCCAGCCTGTGCACCGCGACTGGTTTATCAAAGGCCGTGGTATGTGCTATCATATCTATTGAATAGTATAAAAGATTCCTTACTACTAATAGAAACAAATAGTGGGTTTTCTCTCTAAGACTGTTTGTCAAAATTACCAAATGTTTGACATCCAATAGCCAGTGATTAATAAATCAATGTGCTCTAGTGGTGTCGTTAAACAAAACAAAACAAAACTAGCCGATGATTAATAAATCAATGTGCTCACCAAAGGGGATTGATCCTAGACCGACCGCGCATCAAGCGAGCTCTTTACCACTGGGCTACGTCCCGCACCTTGGTTTATAGCTGTACTCATGAATGTTCATCATAGTGCATGTGAAGTTTGGGGTTTTTTTCATTAAATATTTTAAAGTTTAAAGTTGAATTTTTTAATAATTTGATTTAATGTTTTATTAATTAGAAACTGTAGTTTAATTTTTTTGTTTCATTAAATTAAAAAAAAATTTAAATTTTTTTTTTTTTTTTTTTTTTTTTTTTTTTTTTTTTTATTAATTAAAAATTGTAGTTTAATTTTTTTTCATTAAATATTTTAAAGGTTTTTTTAGTTTTTTTTTAGTATGTATGGAGATGCACCTCTATGGATACAACTGTCAGGGACATCAAATATGTTTATTGTCGGACTTTCTGTCAGAAAATAATTTGAGGGTACATATAATAAAAAGATAGACCCCTACTAGTTCGTTATGGGTTTAGTGGGTGAGATTTAGCTCAGTTGTTTGAGTGCTCGCTTGAGGTGCTGTGCATCATAGGATGGAACCCAGGTCTAGGTCTGGCACTCACCAAATTTGCCAATTGCGAATTTCAAAAACAATTGGCAAATTTTATTTTCATTTGGCGAAATAATTTCATGTAATAACTGATGTTACAGAATAATTGGGTTTGTGCTATTTTTGAAGTTTAATAGATAATTTGGCAAAATTTTCTGATAACCCAGAGCTAGCCCTGGAACCACCTTGGATGCATTCAACTGATCAAAGGCCGTGGTATGTGCTATCCTGTCTGTGAAAAAGTGCATATAAAAGAACCCTTGCTGCTAATGGAAAAAATGTAGTGAGTTTCCTCTGATGACTATCAGTCACAATTACCAAATGTTTGACATCCAATAGCTGATGATTAATTAATCCAGTGTGCTCCAGTGGTGTTGTTAAACTAAACAAATATTTAAAAAAAAAAAAGTTTTGAAAGTGGACACTGCATTTCATGAACTTTGACAGGTTTTAAACAGCAGTTTTTTTACTGTCATCAATCTAAAACATTATTAAAAAAATGTATCCATTAATTTTCGGTCTATTTCTCGCTCCAGCCTGTACACCATGACTGGTACATCAGAGCTGTGGTATGTGCTATCCTGTCTGTGGGATGGTGCATATAAAAGATCCCTTGCTTCTAATCAAAAAGAGTAGCCCATGAAGTGGCGACAGCAAGTTTCCTCCCTCAATATCTGTGTGGTCCTTAACCATATGTCTGATGCCATATAACCGTAAATAAAATGTGTTGAGTGCGTTGTTAAATAAAACATTTCCTTCCTTCCTTCCATTAATTTCCAATATTTTTGGATATGTAATTTTACCGTCTGTACCCTTCTAGCAGAAACCCTGCTTATTAGTTAGCGAGACATTTAATTCTGCAGAAAGCTTGTGTTAATACAAATCTACATTATTTGTAAGTACATGTACAGTGAAACCTCTCAAAACTAGACCCTCTGCAAACCGGAATTCCCTGAAAACCAGACCCTCTGCAAACCGGAATTCCCTCAAAACTGGACCCTCTGCAAACCGGAATTCCCTCAAAACCGGACCCTCTGCAAACTGGAATTCCCTCAAAACCAGACGTTTTGCATGTCCCCCCCTCTTTAAATATCTGTACAGAAGAGAACCTCTCTAAACCAGATACCTTTTAAAACTGGACGTTGTACTTGGTCCCGAGGGTGTCTGGTTTAGAGGTTTCTTACTGTATATGTTGTTGTTTTTGTTGTACCAGTACACAACAAGTGGTAAATATGTTAAGGTTTCTTACTGTATATGTTGTTGTTTTTGTTGTACCGGTACACAACAAGTGGTAAATATGTTAAGGTTTCTTACTGTATATGTTGTTGTTTTGTTGTACCAGTACACAACAAGTGATAAATATGTTAAGGTTTCTTACTGTATATGTTGTTGTTTTTGTTGTACCAGTACACAACAAGTGGTAAATATGTTAAGGTTTCTTACTGTATATGTTGTTGTTTTTGTTGTACCGGTACACAACAAGTGGTAAATATGTTAAGGTTTCTTACTGTATATGTTGTTGTTTTGTTGTACCAGTACACAACAAGTGGTAAATATGTTAAGGTTTCTTACTGTATATGTTTTTGTTTTTGTTGTACCAGTACACAACAAGTGGTAAATATGTTAAGGTTTCTTACTGTATATGTTGTTGTTTTTGTTGTACCGGTACACAACAAGTGGTAAATATGTTAAGGTTTCTTACTGTATATGTTGTTGTTTTGTTGTACCGGTACACAACAAGTGGTAAATATGTTAAGATTTCTTACTGTATATGTTGTTGTTTTGTTGTACCGGTACACAACAAGTGGTAAATATGTTAAGATTTCTTACTGTATATGTTGTTGTTTTGTTGTACCGGTACACAACAAGTGGTAAATATGTTAAGATTTCTTACTGTATATGTTTTTGTTTTTGTTGTACCAGTACACAACAAGTGGTAAATATGTTAAGATTTCTTACTGTATATGTTGTTGTTTTGTTGTACCGGTACACAACAAGTGGTAAATATGTTAAGATTTCTTACTGTATATGTTGTTGTTTTGTTGTACCGGTACACAACAAGTGGTAAATATGTTAAGATTTCTTACTGTATATGTTGTTGTTTTGTTGTACCAGTACACAACAAGTGGTAAATGTGTTAAGATTTCTTACTGTATATGTTTTTGTTTTGTTGTACCGGTACACAACAAGTGGTAAACGTGTTAAGGTTTCTTACTGTATATGTTGTTGTTTTTGTTGTACCGGTACACAACAAGTGGTAAATATGTTAAGGTTTCTTACTGTATATGTTTTTGTTTTTGCTGTACCGGTACACAACAAGTGGTAAATATGTTAAGATTTCTTACTGTATATGTTGTTGTTTTTGTTGTACCGGTACACAACAAGTGGTAAATATGTTAAGATTTCTTACTGTATATGTTGTTGTTTTTTTGTACCGGTACACAACAAGTGGTAAATATGTTAAGATTTCTGCAACACGACTCCTACATACACCTCCATGTGCTAGTATATCACAGAGTGACAGTTTGCCTGTAACAACATTCCTGTGTTTTATTTTTATCTTCTTTGATCTGTGGTGTGAAAACCTCTCGGTCTCCCTTGCATGCACTCTCTCCATCTCCCACTGAGTAGGTCCAGATCAGTGATGGAAATAAGAAGAAATTGTCACTAGTCCACCGGACAAATACATCTAGAAATCTTCTTGTCCAACAATTTTTTTTACTTGTCCAAATAAATAGTTTGTTTTATTCAAGTAGAAGGACCATGTTTTTTCATTGCTCAAAATAAAACTTCATTGAACATTTTCACTTGTCCACTGGACAACCACTAAGTTTGTCCGAGCAGATTTTTGCTTGTCAGGACAAACGGACAGGTGCTTATTTCGAACACTGGAGATTTCAACCAGCCTCGGTGGTGCAGTGGTTAGATCATCCGTCTTTAAACACTGGAGATTTCAACCAGCCTCGGTGGTGCAGTGGTTAGATCATCTGTCTTTAAACACTGGAGCTTTCAACCAGCCTCGGTGGTGCAGTGGTTAGATTATCTGTCTTTAAACACTGGAGCTTTCAACCAGCCTCGGTGGTGCAGTGGTTAGATCATCCGTCTTTAAACATAAAGTTTGGTTTGTTTAACCACACCACTAGTACTGTAACAGGGCTCGAAATTAAAAAATAATGGCATTAGTTGCCCAAATAATATTATCTTCTTTAAAGCTGTAACATATGAGCCACTATTAATATTTGTATTCCACATTAAAATCTTGCTCGTGGTTTGCTTACCATAATTTGCCAACATGCAGTATTATTTTTAGGGCCACCATATTTTTTGGCGAGTTTCGAACCTGGACTAGCGGGCATCAAAATAAGTTGAGAACGGTCTTTCAGGTTACCGGGAGGTTACGACATGTAAGAAAAGTCGAGAACGGTGGGGACCCCCCCCCTTTTACGGCTTTGCGCCTTTGGCGCTTGCATTTGATGAGTTCCGTTTACATGAAATTTTTATCACCCCACCCACCCCCGCTAATCATGCTGGCTACGGGCCTGAAGTTATATATACACTATCATAAGTTAGACCAAACATCAAATTCAGAATGGATCGGGTTGCATGGGTCTACCACCCTGGAAAGGTTGCTGCACTTTATGTTATGTATAATCATGTACGTTATAAAAACGTGTGATACTTGCATACCATATCGATATATAGGAGTTCTCCCTATACTTGTAAATGTGTATCAAAGTGCTGATGGTATCGTTAACGATCTCGACCAATGTTCTCAGGTACAAAATACAAAATACATGTAGTAACCAAACACTATTGTACATACAGATATATGTTTACTTCAAACTGATCTTCATGTAAAGAAGAAGATGTCATCTTCTAAATTCTTCAAAACAAACAATGCAAACAGCATGTCAACTTTTACTTCCATGTTTACATGTGATGTCAAACTTTGAGCTGTGTTTACTCGGTTTCTGACGTCTTGCTAAGTTGTAGGTTTTCGCGTGTGATGGCTCATATATGTTTTAAAACTTCATAAATATCAGATATTATTTCAAGTGAAGTTGTATGTATCTGATATAAATGATAGTGAAAATCAAATAAAGTAATAAATAAAATAAGATAAATAAGTAAATAAATAAAGTAATAAATAAATAATTTGTGGATAGACATATAACATTGATTAATAGTTGTATGACTGTCTTTTTTAATGAAACGATAAGGGGAAAATAGAGCTGTGATAAAGGGTCTATGTGAGTTAGGGGTTTTGTTGTTTTTTAGGGGGAAGGGGAGGCATATTTTATTAAATTTTAAATACTGATACATGTGGAGTATTAAACATCACTGGAAATCCGTGTAAGTATTTAACTATAATTCTAATTGTTAAAAGTAGCAAACACATTCCACTAAAGTTAATTTTATTGTATGAATCTTTTAATTTTGCGTTGTTAAAATACCCTTGACAGGCAACACCAGAGACTTCGTCTAAGTTAATGTTTCATTGCTTTTGGTCTTAAACCATTTCGATGTAAACTTTAGTAGACCGTTTTCGCAGCCATTTTAACATCTTATACAAAATATGTATGTTAGTCGCTAGAGATTCACAGCTTCTACGAAGCTACTTACGACACTCATGACAGCTGTTGATCATGCCCTCCAATTTGTATATAGCCTCGATACCATCCAATTTGGCAAGGGATGGTACTCTTCGTGCACATGCGCAATGAGAATGTGAAAGAGGTCTATTATAGTCATTCCACGTTAAAGCAGCGTCCTCTAGATGAATTTACTTCTGCGTTTCGTTTTCTTGTACGAAATTGCACCGATGTTCATGTGCACTTGTGCAATTGCAAGCAATTTCGGCAATCCGCGTTTAAGCAGCGCCCACTACATAAATAAGTAGTAGTAACAGGAATTCAATTCTAACTTTCATATAGTTGTGGTAACCTATAGATTACCAGGCTATATTTTGTGGTAACCTGTAAATGGGTTACCAGACACAATGCTCATTTCGATGCCTGGACTAGAGCACATTGATTGTTATTAATTATCGGCTATTGGATGTCAAACATTTGGCCATTTTTGACATATATAGTTTTAGAAAGGAAAACCGCTGCATTTTTCCATTAGTAGCAAGGGATATTTTATATGCACCACCTCACAGACAAGATATCACATACGACAGTCTTTAATATATGCCAGCTGTGGTGCTATTGGCCCACTGACTGAGATTGACCCTATAGTAATTGCACCCCTCGTCCACCCCTAATCCATCAGACTTTTTTTTGTCCCCCCCCCCCCCCCCCACTGCCCCCCATTCCTTTTTACTCCCTTTGAATTCCATCTCATTTCTTCCCGATCTGGCAACTCCTCCTATCTTTCAACTTCTTTCACTGTCCACCTCCACATCCCAGTCCTTGTCTCTCCATCTCCATTCCTTTCTCTCCTTTGAATTCCATCTCATTTCTTCCCGATCTAGCAACTCCTCCTATCTTTCAACTTCTTTCACTGTCCACCTCCACATCCCAGTCCTTGTCTCTCCATCTCCATTCCTTTCTCTCCTTTGAATTCCATCTCGTTTCTTCCGATCTAGCAACTCCTCCTATCTTTCAACTTATTTCACTGTCCACCTCCACATCCAGTCCTTGTCTCTCCATCTCCTTTCCTTTCTCTCCTTTGAATTCCATCTCATTTCTTCCCGATCTGGCAACTCCTCCTATCTTTCAACTTCTTTCACTGTCCACCTCCACATCCCAGTCCTTGTCTCTCCATCTCCATTCCTTTCTCTCCTTTGAATTCCATCTCATTTCTTCCCGATCTAGCAACTCCTCCTATCTTTCAACTTCTTTCACTGTCCACCTCCACATCCCAGTCCTTGTCTCTCCATCTCCATTCCTTTCTCTCCTTTGAATTCCATCTCGTTTCTTCCGATCTAGCAACTCCTCCTATCTTTCAACTTATTTCACTGTCCACCTCCACATCCAGTCCTTGTCTCTCCATCTCCTTTCCTTTCTCTCCTTTGAATTCCATCTCATTTCTTCCCGATCTGGCAACTCCTATCTTTCAACTTCTTTCACTGTCCACCTCCACATCCCAGTCCTTGTCTCTCCATCTCCATTCCTTTCTCTCCTTTGAATTCCATCTCGTTTCTTCCCGATCTAGCAACTCCTCCTATCTTTCAACTTCTTTCGCTGTCCACCTCCACATCCCAGTCCTTGTCTCTCCATCTCCATTCCTTTCTCTCCTTTGAATTCCATCTCGTTTCTTCCCGATCTGGCAACTCCTCCCATCTTTCAACTTATTTCGCTGTCCACCTCCACATCCCAGTCCTTGTCTCTCCATCTCCATTCCTTTCTCTCCTTTGAATTCCATCTCGTTTCTTCCCGATCTAGCAACTCCTCCTATCTTTCAACTTCTTTCGCTGTCCACCTCCACATCCCAGTCCTTGTCTCTCCATCTCCATTCCTTTCTCTCCTTTGAATTCCATCTCGTTTCTTCCCGATCTAGCAACTCCTCCCATCTTTCAACTTATTTCGCTGTCCACCTCCACATCCCAGTCCTTGTCTCTCCATCTCCATTCCTTTCTCTCCTTTGAATTCCATCTCATTTCTTCCCGATCTGGCAACTCCTCCTATCTTTCAACTTATTTCGCTGTCCACCTCCACATCCCAGTCCTTGTCTCTCCATCTCCATTCCTTTCTCTCTCCTTTGAATCCTCCATCTCCACATCCCAGTCCTCTCTCCATCTCCATTCCTTTCTCTCCTTTGATTCCATCTCATTTCTTCCCGATCTGGCAACTCCTCCTATCTTCTTTCGCTGTCCACGTCCACATCCCAGTCCTTGTCTCTCCATCTCCATTCCTTTCTCTCCTTTGAATTCCATCTCATTTCTTCCCGATCTGGCAACTCCTCCTATCTTTCAACTTATTTCGTTGTCCACCTCCACATCCCAGTCCTTGTCTCTCCATCTCCATTCCTTTCTCTCCTTTGAATTCCATCTCATTTCTTCCCGATCTAGCAACTCCTCCTATCTTTCAACTTCTTTCGCTGTCCACCTCCACATCCCAGTCCTTGTCTCTCCAACTCCGTTCCTTTCTCTCCTTTGAATTCCATCTCATTTCTTCCCAATCTGTCAACTCCTCCTATCTTTCAACTTCTTTCACTGTCCACCTCCACATCCCAGTCCTTGTCTCTCCATCTCCATTCCTTTCTCTCCTTTGAATTCCATCTCATTTCTTCCCGATCTAGCTACTCCTCCTATCTTTCAACTTCTTTCGCTGTCCACCTCCACATCCCAGTCCTTGTCTCTCCAACCGTGACAGGTGATTGTCTCTTGTGTCACACACATGTCATTTTCCCATCAGCTTTTAGCTGTGGGCTTAGTCCGACCACTTCGGAGAGTGTTCAGTAGTTACTTCTGGCATTGTTAAGAGGCACTTGTAACTACCTACTATGCTCCCCTACTACTGGCGGTATTTAATCCATCAGACAGGGCTGGTAGGTACAGTTTTCGCACTCGGGTAACAGCTTCGACCCAGAGCGAGTTTTAACAACTCAATGTGTAGGTGTAAGACCACTACACCGACTTCCCTCTCACAAACCACTAACAACTATATACTAACCCACTGTCCTAGCTAGACAGACAACTGAGTTTATGTGCCCAGGACAGTGTGCTTGAATGGATATGGAAGGAAGGAAATGTTTTATTTAACGATGCACTCAACACATTTTATTTACGGTTATATGGTTAGAACATATGGTTGGGACCACACAGATATATAGAGAAGAAACCCGCTGTCGCCACTTCATGGGCTACTCTTCGATTAACAGCAAGGTGTCTTTTATATGCACCATCCCATAGACAGGATAGCACATACCACGACTTTTGATATACCAGTCGTGGTGCACTGGCTGTAGCGAGAAATAGCCCAATGGGCCCACTGACAGGGATCCAAACCAACTGTGCATCAAGCGAGTGCTCTACCACTGGACTACGTCTCACCCCCTTAATGGATATAAGCACAGAAATAAGTATAAATGAAATTTCGATTTCAACTCAAACACTCATTCACTGTTTTATGAAGTAAGCAAAGATACATCTTGGTAATTAACAAAGTGTTTTTCTTTTTATTACCTAAACTAGAACATGCACCTTTACGTCAAAATTATAATTTATATGTATCTTTAAGGCTTCCAGTAAATATTTTGTAAAGTAAGCACATGCACAAATATAATTAACAAAGTATATGGTGTTGAAAAATAACTTGACAAATACATGTACATCTGGGTTTTTTTTCCCCCTATTACCTAAACCAGAACAGGCGCCTTTAAGTCTGCTCATTTTGTCATGCATGTAGATTGTAATAAAGTGTAGCATGCTGGGATACATGGTGATGATTAATAAAGTGCAGGGTGTTGATAAACAGTGTACATCTGTTTTCCTTTTCGGTGACTCACTCATTGTTTAAAAGTAAGCTGTGTGAATCATAGGAAACCAGTACACATAGGTTCCATGTGTTTTATAAAAAAGTTTATTTTATTTAATGACACCACTAGAGCACATTGATTTATTAAAAAATCATCGGCTGTTTGAAAGAAATGTTTTATTTAACGATGCACTCAACACATTTTATTTACGGTTATATGGTGTCAGACATATGGTTACGGACTACACAGATATTGAGAGAGGAAACCCGCTGTCACCACTTCATGGGCTATTCTTTTCGATTAGCAGCAAGGGATCTTTTATATGCACCATCCCACAGACAGGGTAGTACATACCATGACCTTTGATATACCAGTCGTGGTGCACTGGCTCGGCTGCTTGATGTCAAACATTTGGTAATTTTGAAAAAGTTTGTTTTGTTTAATGACACTACTAGAGTACATTGATTTATTAAAAAATCATTGGCCATTTGGTAATTTAGACATATAGTCTTAGAGAGGAAACCCGCTACATTGTTCCATTTATTGCAAGACATGTTTTATATGTACCATCCCACAGACAGGATAGCACATACCACAGCCTTTGATATACCAGACGTTGTGCACTGGCTGGAACAAGAAATAGCTCAGTGGGCCCACTGACTGGGATCGATACCAAACTGACCGTGCATCAAGCGAGCACATTACCACTGGGTCCCACCCACAGTGTTTTATGAAAAATACATTCGGTTAACAGTAATGATAAGTGGGGGTGGTAGGTTAAATCAAATACTTCTTTTGTTATATATAAATACATATATATATATATCTTCAGTATGTATGTAATAACTAGTGGAGAGTAGACATGGAGGATATAGCTCAGTGGTAGAATGCTCGTCTGAGGTGCGATGAGATCCAATTTTCATAGCACGACAATATTTTAACATATTGCCCTGGGTGAAGCATCTGACCGACAGTAGCCTGTCTACTGCAAAACATTTTTAAAAATGACTTGCAGCAACTAACTTTGACAGAAAGGGGTGGGTGGTGGGATTTAGCTCAGTCGGTTGAGTGCTCGCGTGATCCATTCAACTGATTGAGGTTTTTTCTCATTCCAACCAATGTACCACATCCATTATCTGCTTGGGGGATGAAAATGTGGGATTTATTTTATAAACAGTGTGCTGAGTTGTCATTAACCAAACATTCCTTTTCTTTATTTTTCAGATCTACCTACCAAGCCACTAATTTATAAATGTGCTGGGGTGTTGTTTACATTTCTTTCCTTTATTTTTTTATCATTGTAAGCTGAATGTTACATCTGCCCACCTAGCCATTGATTAAACAATGTGCTGGGGTGTTGTTAACATTCCTTTCCTTGATTTTTTAACACTGTAAACTGAATGCTACAGATCTGCCCACCTAGCCACTGATTAAACAATGTGCTGGGGTGTTGTTAACATTGCTTTCCTTTATGTTTTAACACTAAGCTGAATGTGACATCTGCCCACCTAGCCATTGATTAAACAATGTGCTGGGGTATTGTTTATATTCCTTTCCTTGATTTTTTAACACTGTAAGCTGAATGCTACAGATCTGCCCACCTAGCCACTGATTAAACAATGTGCTGGGGTGTTGTTAACATTCCTTTCCTATATGTTTTAACACTAAGCTGAATGCTAGTGATCTGCCTACGGGTACCTAGCCATTGATTAAACAATGTGCAGGGGTGTCATTTACATTCCTTTTCTTGATTTTTTAACACTGTATGCTGAATGTTACATCAGCCTACAGGTACCTAGCCATTGATAAAACAATGTGCAGGGGTGTCATTTACATTCCTTTCCTTTATTTTTTAACACTGTATGCTGAATGTTAATCAGCCTATGGGTGCCTAGCCATTGATTAAACAATGTGCAGGGGTGTCATTTACATTCCTTTTCTTGATTTTTTAACACTGTATGCTGAATGTTACATCAGCCTACGGGTACCTAGCCATTGATTAAACAATGTGCAGGGGTGTCATTTACATTCCTTTCCTTTATTTTTTTAACACTGTATGCTGAATGTTACATCAGCCTATGGGTACCTAGCCATTGATAAAACAATGTGCAGGGGTGTCATTTACATCCCTTTCCTTATTTTTTAACACTGTATGCTGAATGTTACATCAGCCTATGGGTACCTAGCCATTGATAAAACAATGTGCAGGGGTGTCATTTACATCCCTTTCCTTATTTTTTAACACTGTATGCTGAATGTTACATCAGCCTATGGGTGCCTAGCCATTCATTAAACAATGTGCAGGGGTGTCATTTACATTCCTTTCCTTTATTTTTAACACTGTAAGCTGATTAAACAGTATGCTGGGGTTAAGTACTTAATTGTATCTTTGTTTGTTTTAGGTTGAGTGTGAATACAATGGACAAGAAATCACCAAGTAAAGATAGTTTACCACTCCACAAGGTGGCGGAGAAAGAGAAGAGCAAGAAAAAGAAGAAGAAGAAGGAATTAATAGCTGAGAAGGTAAGAGAACAATTTTACGAAAGTGTGTACAGTACGCAAACCAACAGTTAAATCAACTAGGCATAGTTGGTTGGTTTGAAGGTTTCCAGCCCGTTTTCATTGATACTTTGGGTGTAATCAGAGAGAAGTGTATAAGTAGTTTTATGAACCAGTTAAATTTAGAAACCTAGGTCCATCCGCCGGGGACTATAAGTTTCATGTCTGTCTGTCCTGTCTATCTGTCCATCTGTCTGTCCCACATACAGTATTCAGGAGGGTTTTTTTTAGAATTCCTTGAGATATTGAGCTGAAATTTTGTGTATGGCTTTATCAATATCATGTACTGTTACATATCAAGTTTGCAATTTACCCATTTTTGATGGAGTTATGGCCCTTCATACTTTTGTTTTGATATGCCTGAAGATATTGAGATGAAAATTTGTATGTATAGCTTTATCACGTTCTGTTACAGATCAAATTTAACTTTCATGGTGAGTTATCCACATTTCACAGAGGTATGGCCTTTGAATTTAGGAGATACGAAAAATTACTGGGCACTGTCAAAGACATGTAGTGTTTTAACAGCACTCCCATAATACTTACAGTGTTGATTTGCTCACTGTCAAAGACATGTAGTGTTTTAACAGCACTCCCATAATACTTACAGTGTTGATTTGCTCAATCTAGCCCAGACCTAATAATAGTAACAGCTAAATGCTGACATCCTGATCTAAGGTCCGTCTTCCGTTTTTAAAGGGGGCGGGATATAGCCCAGTGGTAAAGTGCTCGCTCTATGCAGGGTCAGTCTGGGATCGATGGGCCCGTTGGGCTGTTTCTAGCTCCAGCCAGTGCACCACACCTAGCATATCGAAGGCCGTGGTATGTACAACCCTGTCTGCGGGATGGTGCATATAAAATATCCCTTGCTGCTAATTGAAAAGAGTAGCCCATGAAGTGGCGACAGCGGGTTTCCTCTCTCAATATCTGTGTGGTCCTTAACCATTTGTTTGATGCCATATATAACCATTAATAAAAATGTGTTGAGTGCGTCGTTAAATAAAACATTTCCTTCCTTCCTTTCTTTTTTTAAAATGGAACATCATCTGTTTTCTTCAAACATACATCATTGAAATGTTTTTTCTATATTTTAGGATGCATTTAGTATAAAGTTTGACTTAATAACCATCAAAATTATATACATGTGCATTTGTTTAATTTATTGGCTATTCTTTAAAAAAAATTATTATCCTTTGAATTCCATCTCATTTATTCCTGATCTGGCAGCTCTTCCAATCTTTGAACTTCTTTTGCTGTCCCCTCCACATCCCAGTCCTTGTCTCTCCAACCGCGACAGGCACTTAACTCTTGTGGCTATCAATGCCACACACCTGTCATTCCCCATCAGCTTTTAGCTGTGGGCTTAGTGTGACCACTTCGTACAGTGTTCAATAGTTACTTCTGGCCTTGTTAAGAAGCACTTGTAAACCACCTACTATGCTCCCCAACTACCGGGGGTTGTTAGTTAGTGCCATGGATCAGACCAGCTTTATTAGCGGCAAAGCACGAGGACTAACAGACTTCAACTGACTTTGATATGAATGTACAATCTTTAAATGAGGTTTAATTATTCGATATACTAGTTTTGCTTTCATAAAATATTATAAATACTGAAATTGCATTCAGATACAATGCCCCCACATATTATTGTTGTGTGAATTTCAATCACTTTATAGCGGACGTCAAAAACTACAGAGCAACAATTGGAAAAATCTGTCTATTCACTGCTATATATTGAGTACTTGGATGTTCTCATCTTTACAAAAATCACAGTAGACTGAGCCTTCACATTTTTACTGTTATGTGGTGATTTGTATCAATAGACTATACAGACTGAGTGTCAGGCTTTTAGCCAGAAAATACTTTGACAGTATGTGATAAAAACAAAACAGATCATAAGTGCTCCTATTAGATGCATGGTTATGGGTTTGAAATTGGACACTTCATTTCATGTACCTTCACAAAATGTTGCTTTAAGATTGTCTCTTTAGCAATAATATTTGTGTTATGTTACATTGTACTGTATGAACCTTGGTTTTATATAAAACAATACCTTGTCGCCCGTTCTCATTTTTAGTGAATCTTGATCTCCATTATTTTGGCCTACTTTTATTAGTTTAATAATATTGTAGAGAGAGAGAGAGGGAGAGAGGGAGGGAGGGAGAGAAAGAATAAGCACAGAGAGAGAGGGGGGGAGGGAGAGAGAGGAGGGGAGGGAGAGAGTGAAAGAATAAGCATAGAGAGAGAGAGAGAGAGAGAGAGAGGGGGGGGGGGGAGGGAGAGTGAAAGAATAAGCACATATTAAAAAAGAAAAGGAGGAGAGAGGGTAGAGACAGGAAGAGGGAGACAGAGATGGGTTGAGAGAGGGAGAAAGAGAGAGAGAAAAAATATGGGCAGATGGATAGACAGATTATTGCAGAGAAAGAATATTTTAGAGAAAGTGACAGACATTGGGAGAATAAATTGGCAAAACATAATTCGTGAAAAGCTTCACACAGCTTACACCCCATTCCTTTTCTCCCTGCCCCCCCCCCCCCCAATCCTATGGATCTGTCCCTGTATTACCTGGCATTTGCAGTGATAAGCCTTATTATGCAGACACAGTGTCACCAGACAGGTAGTGGTAACCAGTGTGACAGAAACCAACCTGTGACCCAACATCATAAAACAGGATTATGCAGTGTAGGTCATAAAACTGTCACCAGCAATGAAAGTGCATGTTAGTTGTGGTGTACCACACATACAGCTAGCTGTCAACCAATGTTGTCTACTTATTCGGTTTAAGTATTTAGTAAGCACAGGTGAGGAAAAAAGAGGGTAGGGAGAGAGGGAGGGAGAGAGGGAAGGAGAGATAGATATAGAGAAAGAGAGAGCACATAAATAAAAAAGAGGAGAGAGAGAAAGAGAGAGAGAGAGAGAGAGAGAGAGAGAGAGAGAGAGAGAGAGAGAGAGAGACACAGCTAAAAAAGAAAAGTAAAGAGAAGATAGTAAGCACAGATTAGAAAAGGAGAGCGAGAGAGAGAGGGAGAGGGAGGGAGAGAGAGAGAGCGAGAGAGAGAGAGGGAGGGAGGGAGAGGGAGGGAGGGAGAGACAGGGAGGGAGGGAGAGAAAGAGAGAGAAAGAGAGAGAGAGAGAGGGAGGGAGGGAGAAAGCACAGCTCAAAAAAGAAAAGGAGAGAGGAGATAATAAGCACATTAAAAAAGTAAGAGTGAGAGAGAGAGAGAGAGAGAGAGAGGGAGGGAGGGAAGTTGAGAGAGAGAGAGAGAGAGAGAGAGAGAGAGAGAGAGAGAGAGAGAGAGAGAGAGAGAGAGAGAGAGAGAGAGAGAGAGAGAGAGACAGACAGACAGACAGACAGACAGACAGACAGACAGACAGAGGACAGAGAGGGAGGGAGGGAGAGAAAGCGCACAGCTCAATAAAAGAAAAGGAGAGAGGAGATAATAAGCACAGATTAAAAAAGGAGAGAGAGAGAGAGATTGTGTGAGTGTGTGTGCTGATTGAAAATGAAAAGAGAGGCATGGAAGAGACACCCAATAGCCAATGTATTTTGATGCTGGGGTGTCATTGTTGAACATGCATTTATTCATTCATTGTCAATATTTTCCACTCAAATCTCGACGACCTCTGATGACAGTCTTACCGTTTTGTATGTAGTATCTCCTAGTCATAAGTATATATATATATATATATATATATATATATATATATATATATATATATATACTTGCCGCAGTACCTTCGGACACCCAGCGTGAAAACTGGCTTTGTCTGCCAAGTAAATATATAGATTTCGGATGTGAGACCTGGTGGTTTGACACTGTGTGACTCGGTAAACACTGATCTGTGGCGTGGTGACAGTTTTATATACATGTCGGCTCCTATTTATCTTGTGTGGTTTCTTCTGTGTGTGTGTTCACAAACAGACATGTACATGTGTGTATTTACTAACACTTACCGTGGCTGTGTTACGGCACCAGACAGTTATTAATGGGGAGTGGGTGTGTATAAGAAATATATTGTTTACCAGCATAGGTGTACGGGCTTCCATTTTTATAAGGGCTGGCTTTAATTGTCCGAATTAAACAAAAATGCACAAATCTGAGTAAGAACATTTATTCATATTAGCATTAATTACTACTAAACAGATACGTGTATATATATATATATATATATATATATATATATATATAGGGTTGCAAACGAATCGCTACGCATTTTTACTTGGATATATAACTAATTTAACTAAAGTCTTTGAAAGTGTTTGAAAATGGCACAGGGGAGGGACGTAGCCCAGTGGTACAGCCCTCACTCGATGCGCGGTCGGTGTGGGATCGATCCCCGTTGGTGGACCCATTGGGCTATTTCTCGTTCCGGCCAGTGCACCACGACTGGTATATCAAAGGCCGTAGTATGTACTACTCTGTCTGTGGGATGGTACATATAAAAGATCCGTTGCTGCTAATCAGAAGAGTAGCCCATGAGGTGGCAACAGCAGGTTTCCTCTCTCAATATCTGTGTGGTCCTTAACCATATATCTGACGCCATATAACCGTAAATAAAATGTATTGAGTGTGTCGTTAAATAAAACATTTCTTTCTTTCTTTGTTTAGTCTTTAAGGCTGTGAACCCTGTTAAAGCTAGTAAGTACTGGGCGTACAAATGTATATCCCTGTACCAGAGATAATCATAGTTTAAAATGTGCCTAGGTGTTAGCACATTCCTTTCTTTTCCCCAAGACTGTTGGTTTCCTAATACAGGGGTCAGACTGTACAGGAGCACCATCACTGAAGTCGTGTGGCTAATGAACATCAATTATTGCCCCCACCAACGTAGAGGTGTGTGAATATTCATGCAGATTAAGTCATAAACCTGATCTTACGACGTCTGCGAGGTTAAACGTCTGACCATGTTACGTAAATTCTGTTTGATATTGTGTGCAAATAAAACCAGGGGAACTGAAGTCGTGTGGCTAATGCACATTAGCTGTTCCCCCCCCCCCCCCCCCCCCCTCCACCAACCTGGATGTGTGTGAATATTCATGCAGATTAAGGAAGGAAGGAAATGTTTTATTTAACTACGAACTCAACACATTTTATTTATGGCATTAGACATATAGTTATGGACCACACTGATATTGAGAGAGGAAACCCGCTGTTGCCACTTCATGGGCTACTCTTTTTGATTAACAGCAAGGGATCTTTTATATGCACCATTCCACAGACAGGATAGCACATTTCACATCCTTTGATATACCAGTCATGGTGAATTAGCTGGAATGAGAAGTAGCCCAATGGACCCACCAATGGGGATCGATCCCAGACTGACCGCGCATCAAGCAAGCATAACCATATAACTGATGCCGTATAACCGTAAATAAAACGTGTTGAGTGCGTTGTTAAATAAACCATTTCCTTCCTTCTTTCAAGACTAGTTAGCCGATGATTAATAAATCAATGTGTTCTAGTGGTGGTGTTGTTTAAACAGAGTTTAACTTGGAAACAGTTTGACTGGTACTGTCATCTTCTATGACATCACATTCATCTTAGGTTAGTAACAAAAACCAGTTTACCCAGTGATTACATTCACTCACTGTTCTGGAGGCAAGAAATAAAGTGCTTGCTTGATGCATGGTAGGTCTGAGATCGATTCCTGTTGCTGGACCCATTGAGCTATTTTCATTCCAGCCAGTGCACCATGAATGGTATATCAAAGGCTGTGATATGTGCTGTCCTGTCTGTGGCATGGTGCATATAAAAGATCCCTTGCTACTAATGGAAAAATGTTGCGGGTTTCCTCTCTAAGACTTAATGTCAAAAATACCAAATGTTTGACATTCAACAGCGGATGATTAATAAATCAATGTGCTCTAGTGGTGTCATTAAACAAAACAAACTTCTTTCACTTACTGTTCTGGAAATGCCTACATTATACATTTACTGGTGGGGGGGGGGTGGGGTGGAAGAGGTGAGGTGTTGGGGCCATTGATTGAGGAGATGTGGTGGGGTGTAAACATCCATCAGACATTGTTTCTGTTATAAAACAGATTTCCGCTTTTTAAATACTCTGGTTACCGATTTTTATTTTCCACTTGTTATAATTTTTAACGGGTGGTCAATTGGAGCAGTGCCAGAGAAAACAAAATTCGCTGGGATATACCGAAAATAGCCAAATATTACAATCTGAACGTCTTGACCATCCTGTATTGTGATTGACCTACAGTTTCCAATAGACCAATAGATCAATGATTAGCTGCGTAACAAGTTGGCAAACAGTTTTTCCTTTTAAAAATGGCGTTCCATGTTGTTAGTGCCCACGCACCCCCCCCCCCCCCCCCCCAAACCCCCAACTGGAAAGCCACGTCTCAGTCTGCATTAACATCGCTATGTTTGAGTAAAATCAGTTTTTTTTGGTATGGTGCACAATCATATCTGATGCATATACATGTACATGTAAACCTGCACGTATACAATCATATACATTAAAAAAAAAATTATATTAAAGTTACTCATATCATGTCCATTTTAAAATATATTTAAAAAAATTTTGGAGGTTGGGGGTAATACATGTACATACACCGATTATACACTAATTATAAAAGCCTACAGTACTTATTAACTCGTTTGTTTGTTCACGTCATCATTTTTTGTAAGATGATCACAGCCCTAATTATCCGACATGAAAAAACGCGCACATTCACTGAACCGCAATTTATTTATCGTCTTACCTCGAGTTTTTATCCTCTGGATAACAATAGTCCATCAACTTACTAACTTGTAAAGTTGGCTTTTTAATTCCCTTTCTTGTCGCCAGACGGTTACAAGATTTTTATGCCTCATTAAATACCAATAGCGTCTCTGACATGGTGTACATGTAAGTAGATTTTTGCTATTTCTTTCATGTGAATATATAGTGTGGGAAAAAAACATATAGGATTGGCTGTATTATTATATAATGTACACTGTTCATGTAGGTAGGTGTGCTAAAAAACATAGGTGTCTGCCTCATTAATCTGACAATGTTTGATCTGTGACACATAAATCCTGTTTCCAGGGCTTCTAGATTATATATATGGTAGCCTCACTCCCACAGCTAGTGATATACAATGTTGGGCTAGTAAATAAATAGTATTGCCATGCCCGACGGGTAAAATATTGCAGTTGAGTCTATTTTGTAAATATGAATATCCTTTCCCCACCCCAACCCCCCAATGTTAGTGTTTTTAAGCTCCATCTCTTCTTTAGGTGACATATTTGATTATTACTATTACTTAGTAAAATTTTTATTAACTTAAAGCAATGTAGGGCTAGTGAATTTATAATCATGGCTAGTAAATGTTTAATATCACTGATCCCATGGCTAGTGGATTTTATAAAAATTCTAGAAGTCCTGCTGTTTTCCATATTTAGATTATAGTACTGTACGCTAAGCAGTTGTAAAGTCTACAACAGTAAGCAAAGCAACACTAACCAATGATTAATAAAACAATGTGCTCTAGTGGTGTCATTAAACAAAACAAACAGACTAATGGAAAAATGTAGCGGGTTTTCTCTCTAAGACTCATGTCAAAATTACCAAATGTTTGATATCAAATAGCCAATGATTAATAAATCAGTGTGCTCTAGTGGTGTTGTTAAAAAAACACCCCTTTTTTTTGCTCTATCAAAAGTTGGTTGAACTTTGACCCAGCCAGATGATATTTGGTTTAGTACTACCTTGTTTTGTTAATATATCCATAGACAACATGGAGACTCTCAGATCATACACATGAAAAAAGTTTGTTTTGTTTAACAACACCACTAGAGCACTTTGATTTATTAATCATCAGTTATTGGATGTCAAACTTTTGGTAATTTTGACAGGGTCTTAGCGAGGAAATCCGCTACATTTTTCCATTAGTAGCAAGGGATTTTTTTTATATGCACCATCCCATAGACAGGATAGCACATACCATGACTTTTGATATGCCAGTCGTGGTGCACTGGCTGGAATGAGCAATAGCCCAATGAGCCCTTGATGAGAACTGATTCCCGACCGACTGCGCAAAAGGCAAATACGCTACAACTGGGCTACGTCCCGACCCACTCCAGACACAAAAGTCCTCCTGCTTTGCTAAAAAATTGATGGACAACATGAAAGAAAAAGAAAGAAATGTTTTATTTAACAACGCACTCAACACATTTTATTTACGGTTATATGGCGTCGGACATATGGTTAAGGACCACACAGATATTGAGAGAGGAAAGCCGCTGTCGCCACTACATGGGTTACTCTTTTTGATTAGCAGCATGGGTTACTCTTTTTGATTAGCAGCAAGGGTTCTTTTATATGCACCATCCCACAGACAGGGTAGTACATACCACTGGCTGGAACGAGAAATAGCTCAATGGGCCCTCGATGGGGATTGATCCCACACAGACTGTGCAGAAGGCGAGCATGTTACAAGTGGGCTACGTCCCGCCTGACTCCAAACCCAAAAGATTTCCTTTTTTGCTAAAACATCTATGGACAACATGACGCCTCTAAGATCACACACATGACTGCCGTCCCGTGGTGATGATAGTTACCTTCCTAGATTAGATTTTACTTCACTTAGTTTATGTCAATTAGTTGAGTGTGTTCACAGCATGGGTCAGTCCGATCCTGTTTCGCATTCCTCTGTAGTAAACATTCAGGTGATCTCAGAGAAATTTATCATCACTGGTCTCCTCTCCAGCAGGTTATCTACACTTTTTATCTAGTCACTATTGAGTTGTCAATAACTAGTGTAGCCTCAGCTTGAAAGAGAAAGAGTTTGTCAATGATTGGGTTAGCTTGTCATACCTGCCTACATACATGTATTTTGTATGTATGTATGTATGTATGTATGTATGTATGTATGTATGTATATATATATATATATATATATATATATATATATATATATATATATATATATATATATATATATATATATATGCATGGGCTTAAGTTGTGAGGGTGGGACATAACCCAGAGGTATTTACAAAGCATTCGCCTGATTTGTGGTTGATCTAGGATCAATCCCTGTTGGTGGGCCCATTGGACTATTTTTTCATTCCAGCCAGTGAATCACAACTGGTTAATCAAAGGCCATGGAATGTGCTGTCCTGTCTGCAGAATGGTGCATATAAAAGATCCCTAGCTACTAATGGAAAAATGTAGCGGGCTTCTTTTCTAGTAGCCCAGTGGGAAAACGCTTGCTTGATGCGAGGTCAGTCTAGGATTGATCCCCATCGGTGGGCCCATTGGGCTATTTCTCGCTGTAGCCAGTGCACCATGGATCGGTGCGCCACGTCTGGTATATCAAAGGCCATGGAATGTGCTGTCCTGTCTCTGGAATGGTGCATATAAAAGATCCCTAGCTACTAATAGGAAAATGTAGTGGGTTTCTTTTCTAAAAATATATGTTGACATCCAGTAGGTGATGATTAATAAATCAGTGTGCTCTAGTGGTGTCGTCAGTGACCAGAGTCGTGCCTGCTTGAAAGACGATGATTGTCATACCTGTAGTGATACGGGATTTATTCAGGTATTCTGTGGGTCCAAACATAGGCCCCTTCTCAAAAGAAGGTTACACTGTCGATTCTCAATACCAGTACTACAAATTCCCAATATATAGATTTATATAATTATACTTTATAATTATAATTTAACACTATTGTACTGCATTATTCAGTAGGCTAAAATGATATATGCTAATTATTTACAAAAAATATTTTTGTAGTAGACTATAAACATATGTAAAAAAAGAAAAAAGTGCTGAGGTGTCGTTAAATATTGCTTTCCTTTCCTCTCTTACTCTCGACCAAGTGTCAAAAATAACCATATTTTAGATACCAAATAGCCGTAGTTTAATATGTGCTGAGGTGTTGTTAAACAAACATTCCTTTCCTTTCTCACTCTCGTCTCTTGAAATAACCATATGTTAGACACCAAATAACCATAGTTTAAAATGTGCTGAGGTGCAGTTAAGCCAAAATTCCTTTCCTTTCCTCTCTCACTTTCAATCAAGTGTTAAAATAACCATATGTTAGACACCAAATAGCCGTTGTTTAAAATGTGCTGAGCTGTCGTTAAACAAACATTCCTTTCCTCTCTCACTCACTCTCGAGTTTAAAATGTGCTGATGTGTTGTTAAACAAACATTCCTTTCGTCTCTCACTCTCGTCTCTTGAAATAACCATATGCTAGACACCAAATAGCCGTTGTTTAAAATGTGCTGATGTGTTGTTAAACAGACATTCCTTTCCTTTCCTCTCTCTCACTCTCGACCATGTGTCAAAATAACCATATGTTAGACACCAAATAGCCATAGTGTAAAATGTGCTGAGGTGTCGTTAAACAAACATTCCTTTCCTTTCCTCTCACTCTCGACCAAGTGTGAAAATAACCAAATGTTAGACACCAAATAGCCGTCGTTTAAAATGTGCTGGGGTACCGTTAAACAAACAATTCTTTAAGCGTGTGAAACACACAATACCCACTAGCTAACAATAAGCCGAAGAGCTGTTCAATATACCTTTTATTTTCTTACAGACCGGCTAAGATTTCACCAACTTTCTGCTTCCAGAAATATTTACGGAATCTCCATGGAAACAAAAAAAAATGTGAAACCCATAACAGCAGTACCATACATGTGATTCACAATTTTTTTTTTTTTTTTTACTCTCAGTCACAATTAGAACTCTCTTATCTAGTTAACAGAGTTTAAGACATTATCAACATCTAAGAAAACATTTGTCAGATATCAAATATACTCATTCTACCCCCCTCCCCCTTTCCATGTGATTCACAAAAACTTTTTTTTTTTCTCTCAGTCACAGAACTCCATCTCATCTAGTTAACACAGTTCAGACATTATCAACATCTAAGAAAATATGTCTCAGATATAAAATACACGCCTCCCTCCCCCCTCCCTGCACTGTCCACCATGAAGAGTCAGATCTCTGTTAATAATCAGACAGCTTTCTATACCTTTGGCTTCCAGCTGTGTTTCCCAGCCAGAAGGCTTGTTTTAAATTCCTCCCTCTGTCTCAGCAGCACTGCGGTGCACATGTTTGTATTAAACATTAATTTTCTGGCTCAGAGGAGGGCCACAAGTCTTGTACATGTAACCATAAGCCAGGCTGGTGCTGGCTGGCACCGTGGAATTTCCTGGGAAGTGGCAAGACTGTTTTTCATTTCGTTATGTAGCTGGTCACAGGGACAACAAGGGGGATTTGTGTGTGTTCTGGAGGGTGTGCGTTTCATTGGCGGTGCTGGCTGTTGCATAACCGGGTGTGGCCGGGGTATGTGGCTGAAAGGTTCGAGGGTCACTGGGTGCGAAGCTCATCAAGGCTGACTAGGTAGGTAATCGGCTGTGTTGGCGGGATTTGTAATCTTTGTATTGTTGTTGTATGTTGTCTGATTCTGGGTATACATAATGGGTGAGGTAGTGCGCGGTTAAAGGGGCGTGGTGGTGGTTTCTCATTGTAAAGTGATTTGGCATGGTTGATCATGTTATAACAATTAAAGGTGCAATATTGAGGGTTTTAGGTAGTACTAAAACAAATAACTTCCGGCTGGGTCAAAGTTCAAGGTGCACCCAACTTTTGTTAGAGAAGTTAACACCACAAGTCTTGTGATTGGTGATAAAAGTGAATGTGTTGGTTGTAAAAAACATTAGTACCACTGTGTCAAGTAGACTTGTGCTTGAAAAAATATGTTACTTGTATGGTGTACTTGTTAAAAAAAAAGTACTCAAATTTTGTGTGGAACTGGGGTAGTCATAGACGCTACCCATTATCACTGAAATGAGCAGCTTGACCCCTCATTTTTTCTGATTCACTTTAAGGGTGAAGAGTAGTTGTATTTATATCCGTGGAGTTTTAACCACATATGTTACTATTGTCATCTATGGGATTTGATTTGGTAGTATAGACCCTATATTATTTATTGGCATGGTTCATCATGTTATAAGGTTCAATTAAAGGTGTAGTATGGAGGGTTTTACAAATTATTTCATCATTTAGAATAGAACATTCGCATCAACTTTCTCACCTTGTTCCCACCAGTGCATGGCAACTGGTCAAAGGCTGTGGTATGTGCTATTCTGTCTGTGGGAAAGTGCATATATAAAAGATCCCTTGCTGCATTAGGACAAATGTAGAAGGTTTCCTTTCCAAGAATATATGTCAGAATTATCAAACGTTTGACATCCAATAGCTGATGATTAATTAATCAATGTGCTCTAGTGGTGTCGTTAAACAAAACAAAAACCAAAAAACCATAAACTTTCTTACCATCACATGTTATTCAGTATCCTTAATTCGGCCATAGTTGCTAATCATCATGACTTCAAAATATATTTTAACATTCTGCACATTCCACTATTTTGTGTTATGTAATATAAAAACAAAGATAAGTTAAAGTTGGTTTTGTTTAACAACACCACTAGAGCACATTGTTTTATTAATCAATTTATTAATCAATTTATTATTAGGATGTCAAACACTTGGTAATTTTTGACATAAAGTTGTAAAGACAAAAACCTGCTACATTTTAGTAGCAAGAGATCTTTTATATGCACCAATCCACAGACAGGATAACACATACCATGGCCTTTGGTATACCAGTAATGGTGTACTGACTGGAACGAGAAACAGCCCAATGGGCTCACCAACAGGTATCAATCCTAGACTGACCATGCATTAGGCTAGCACTTTAACCATCTCACAGACAGGACAGCACATACCACTGCCTTTGATATACCAGTCGTGGTGCATAAGCTGATGCAAGAAACAGCCCAATGGGTCTACTGACAGGGATCGATCCTAGACTGACTGTGCATCAGGCGAGCGCTATACCACGAGTCTATGTCCTGCCCCTGAAGTGCTGTGAGGTACAGTAAAGATATTTTTAAATATAAGGCAGACTGGGGAAAATGTCTGAGTTAATTATGTGAGAACATCTGTGAGAAAACAAATTCGTGCCATGTGTTCTGCATTGTTTTCTAATTTTCTCCTCCGTCTTTGTAAATTAGTGGGCAACTCTGGGAATCTCTACACAGGTCTAACGCAACATAAACAATTCCTTCCTCCTCTCCCCACTCACCCTGTGTGAAACTGGAACCGCACTGTCATTAGTCTTGTCTGTTATGTGTGCATCTCTGTGTGTTTGGAACTACTGTATTTTATCTAATTAGTGTAGGTTCATAAGGTGTGTTACAATTACCATAGTTTATCTAATTCATGTAGGTGTGTTACAATCCATGTGAAACTAGAACCACACTGTCATTAGTCTTGTCTATTATATGTGCATCTCTGTGTGTTTAGAACTACCGTATTTTATCTAATTAGTGTAGGTTCCTTAGGTTTGTTCCTGTTACAACCCGTGTGAAACTAAAACCTCACTGTTATTTGTATGTTATATGTGTATTTCAATGTGTCAGATTTTAAATTTTTGGAGGAATGTGTAGTATATTTCAGACTTTTCAAGTAATCTACTCCATTCATTATGTCCTTTATTGACCCATCCAACCATCCACCCATCCATCCATCCATCCATCCATCCATCCATCCATCCATCCATCCATCTTCTATTCTTTCATTAATTGATCCATCCATCCATCCATCCATCCATCCATCCATCCATCTTCTATTCTTTCATTAATTGATCGATCGATCCATCCAAATATCCATCCATCCATCCATCCATCCATCCATCCATCCATCCATCCATCCATCTATCTATATTAGAATATATAAGCCACATATTTCCACCTAGCATTTGAATACCGTATCAGCTGATCTACCCCACACACCCAACCCCCCAATAACCCCCCAAAAACCAACAAAAAAACCTCAAGAACCAACAACAACAAAGAAATCTAATACCCCCAAAACCAGCAACAAAACCCCCCAACTAACACCTCCCTCCAAAAATAAGGAACCCCCACAGAAATACCCCAAATAAAACGACAAGAAGAAATACTCCAAAAGAAAAGTATAACAACATCAATAAACAAACATTAACAATGTTTTAACAACAACAACAACAACACTAACAATGTTTTAACTTCAGCAACAACAACAACATTAACAATGTTTTAACTTCAGCAACAACAACAACACTAACAATGTTTTAACAACAACAACAACAACATTAACAATGTTTTGACTCCAGTCTAATTGGACGTCACTGTAAGTCAGTGTCCATTACAGAACTAACCTGCATGCCTGTAAGAAACATACATCCCAAAATAAACATTCTCAGAATTCCACGAGGCAGCATAACCAAGGCAGCACTGTCCTTATACTTACACACAGAGACGATGAGAACAGAGATTATCAGTCTTTGTGGGATATATACATCTCACCGTGTGGAGGATTGTTTAGCTGTCTGCAGGAACTGTTACAGATATACTGTTGGAAAAAATATGGGAATTTGTAGTATTTGAGATGGAAAGGAATGAATGAATGAATGTTTAACGACACCCCAGCACGAAAAATACATCGGCTACTGGGTGTCAAACTATGGTAAATTAAAAACTAAAGTGATGAGCAACATCAATATAAATATTCAAGATTGAGATGGAAAGAGGTGGGATGTAGCCTAGTGGTAAAGTGCTCACTTGATGCGTGGTCTGTCTAGGATCGATCCCTGTTGGTGGGCCCATTGGGCTATTTCTCATTCCAGCCAGTGCACCACGACTGATATATCAAAGGCCATGGTATGTACTATCCTGTCTGTTGGATTGTGCATATAAATGATCCCTTGCGGGTTTCCTCTCTTAAGACTAAATGTAAAAGTTACCAAATATTTGACATTCAGTAGCCGATGATTAATAAATCAATGTTTTTTAATGGTGTTGTTAAACAAAACAAACTTTTAACTCACCTTGTGGAGGGTATTTTTAGCTGCCTACAAGAACTGTTATAGATATACTGTTGGGGAAAAAAAGAGAAGGGAATTCTTGGTACATGTATTCAGAATTTGAGACAGAATTTATTTCTGTACAGAGCTCAGGGCTTTAGACAGCACCAAAGCTGAGGCAAAAGGATGTGCGGGTGTGCCTAAGATAAGCAAGCCCAAATTAAGTACTAACATGCTAACCTCAAAACATTTCACCTCAAAATCAATGGAATGTTAACTAAGTAGATTAAATTAACTTGAAATGCATTTCTGAATATGTATTTCTGAATATAAGAAGGAAGGAAATATTTCATTTAACGATGCACTCAACACATTTTATTTACGGTTATATGGCGTCAGACATGGTTAAGGACCACACAGATATTGAGAGAGGAAACCCGCTGTCGCCACTTCATGGGCTACTCTTTTCGATTAGCAGCAAGGGATATTTTATATGCACCATCCCACAGACAGGGTAGTACATACCACGGCCTTTGATATACCAGTCGTGGTGTACTTGCTGGAATGAAAAATAGCCCAATGGGCCCACCGACTGGGATTGATCCCAGACCGACCGCATATCAAGTTGGTGCTTTACCACTGGACTATGTCCCACTCACTTTTGTGAATATGTACAACTCTTTACAAGCTATTATTAACATTAGGTCCTTGATGTGCACAAAACAGACACAAAAACCCAACAACATGTTGTGCCCAAATTAGTGAGATCTAAAACCCTAGCTAGCTGAGAGCTGTACGTCGCTGATTATTAAAGGGACATTCCTGAGTTTGCTGCAATTTTTAAGATGTTATCGACTGACAGAGACTTTTTAACGATTGTAATTACATATCAAATATATTTTTGTGCATAAAATATTAGTGGCTGTATATTAAATGTGTTTCTGATCGTTCTAATATTTGTACTAAGTTAAATCTCATTTTATGTCCTAAAAATTATTTTTTCGTACGTATGAAATTATTTGAAGACAAAATCCAGTTTGGGCTTCTTACAAATACTGAGATGACCAGAAACGCATTGAATATACAGACACTGATATTCTAAACAAGAAAATATATTTAATATGTATGTTTAATCGTAGAAATATTTTATTAGTCGAAAACATCTTACAATGTGCTCTAGTAGTGTTGTTAACTTTTTCATTGTTTGCTGTTAGGAGCAGAACACAGCCCAGTGATAAAACTCTCGCTTATAGTGCAGTCAGTCTGGGATCGATGCCCGTTGGTGCGCTCATTGGGCTATTTCTCATTCTAACCAATGCACCATGATTGGTATATCAAAGGCCATGGTATGTAGCCCCTACTACCCTGTCTGTGGGATGGTGCATATATAGATCCCTTGTTTCTAATCGAAAGAGTAGCCTATGAAGTGGCGACAGCGGGTTTCCTCTTTCAATATCTGTATGGTCCTTAACCATGTGTTTGATGGCATATAACCGTACATACTAGTAAAACATGTTTAAAAATGATGAATGGACCATTAAATGACTGAACAATTCTTGTTCCGTGTGACGGAGATAAACGACAGCACAATGGATGATTATTTAACAGGATTCTCTTGAGCCCCACTTTGATCGACAGCTCAAAGATGGTGGATGTATTAATTTATATTTGAGAATAAAGATATTACAAAATAAATGAGTAGAAATTAATACTTACTTCCTGGCCCAAGGCTAGTAGAAATTACTGGGGAGACGAGTACAATTTAAATGACGTCTGGGGAGACTAGTTAGTTACTTATGTTACATTGTCACTGTTATGTACACCATATTTCTTCTATAATTAGGGGCAGGGCCCATTGGTAAATCGCACGCCTGATGCATGGTCGGTCTAGGATCGATCCATGTCGGTGGGCCCATTGGACTATGTCTCGTTCCAGCCAGTGCACCATGACTGGTATATCAAAGGCCGTGGTATGTACTACCCTGTGTGGGATGGTGCATATAAAAGATCCCTTGCTACTAATCGAAAAAAGTAGTCCATGAAGTGGCGACAGCGGGTTTCCTCTTTCAATATCTGTGTGGTTCCTTAACCATATGTCTGACACCATATAACCGTAAATAAAATGTGTTGAGTGCATTGTTAAATAAAACATTTCTTTCTTTTTATAACCATAAATAAAATGTGTTGAGTGCATTGTTAAATAAAACATTTCCTTCCTCCCAATGTGGTCTAGTGGTGTCGTTAAAACAAAAATGTTAACTTAACCTTCCACTCTTTGCCATTGATGTTGATGTTATATTAGACATCTAGGTAATGATTAACAAATCAATGTGCTCTAGTGGTGTCGTTAATAATGTTTTATCTTGCAACCAGTGTTTCTATTGACAGATTATGATGACAGATTAAAGCAAAGTCATAAACGTATACTAGCATACTAGCATAGCTACATTACAAAATTGCTCATTTGACCTCTAGGTCATCATACAATGTTGCAGAAATAACAGAAATAATAGCTTTTTCCCTTAATTTTTATGGTCTGCAGGATAACTAGTTACTGATGTTGGATATCTGCTTTATCCTGTTCAGGCCGAATGAGAAATTCTGCTCAGCAAAGCCTCATGGAATTTCCCATTCTTACCTTCACAGGATAAAGCAGATATCCGACGTCATTAACTAGTTAGCTAGTTATTGCCATTAGTGTTGGTGTGATCCCTAATTTCTTTCTATCAGTGTATATATATATATATATATATATAGGTGGTTAAAAACTGAAAACTGTATCAATATCACACCTCTGGGTATAGCATATCGCACCTCTGCGTGGAGTTTTGTCTGCTGGCGAATTGCAGGAATCTTCTGAATGTGTGATGGATATCATGGTTCTTTTCAAAGAGGAGAAAGAAAAGAAAAAAATCTGGTTAACAACACTTCATCACGTTTTCAACTACACTATGGCTGTTTAGTCATAACATGCAGACATTTTAAACATTCTTGTCGAGGTGCTGTTAAAAAGTTTGTTTTGTTGAACAACACCACTAGAGCACATTGATTTTATTAATCATCGGCTGTTGAATGTCAAATATTTGGTGATTTTGACATGAAGTCTTAGAGAAGAAACCAGCTTCATTTTTCCATTAGTAGCAAAGGATCTTTTATATGCACCATCCCACAGAGAGGATAGCACATACCACAGCCTTTGATACACCAGTCGTGGTGCACTGGATGGAACGAGAAATAGCCCAATGGGCCCACCGACGGGAATCGATCCGAGACCGACTGTGCATCAAACGAGCGCTCTAACACTGGGCTGTGTCCCGCCCCTCACCGGGTATTAGAGGACGCTCGCTACATTTTTCCATTAGTGTCAACCTTGGTGTTTTTATGCACTTTCCCAGGACAGCATATACCACAGCATTTGATATACCAGTTGTGGGGCACTGACTGGGTCTGTCGATGGGATTTGATCCTACGATGTAAGCATGTCAGGTGATCGGTCTACTGACTAAGCTAGATCCCGTCCCCATGGGAGGCCCCTCACAGTGTTTCTGCCAGACAGAAATTTTGGGATATGTGCTATGAAATTGAATATTTACAATGTGTATGCTGAATTTAGCCGCAGTTGATAGGAGCTGGGGGGGGGGGGGGGGGGGGGGGGGGGGGGGGGGGGGGGGGGGGTATCCACAAAGAAAGTGGGTTAGGTTTAGGTGTAGGGTTAAAAAATCATACAATAATTATAAGAGTCATTAATTTTGTCAAACGATCAACGTAAAAAAAAAAATCTGCAAAACAATCGGGGTATGGCACCATACCCATTTTACCCTCTAGCAAAAACCCTGACTAACGTGAATATTTCATCCAAATGTTTCTTTCTTTTTTTTTGGCACAAGCACGAAACATGTAGATACAAAAACAACATTTGGTGGGGTTTTTTAACAAATAAATATGGTAATATACTCAAGGTGGTCTGGTTTTAACTTTTATTTATAAATAGACATTTTTTGCACCACCAAGATATCTGGAACAAATATAGAGCGTATATCACATTCATTGGCATACACAGATTTCTCTTAATACTTTCTGCCCTATTAACTAAACACACAACCAAAACAGTACCAGGAAACGGCTGGGTTCAGACTTTGTTTAAATACATCTAGGGGGAATTCAACAAATGTACACAAACGTGGGATGTCCAATTGTCCTCATCTCTGCGGCTACCTTTGATATACTTTAATTCTCTGAATGCTTGGAGAAGCACGTTCCTCGTAAACATGATCATCGTAAACATGACTGCTGGGGAAATTCTTTAATCAGACCTGATGTCTTGAACCTTTTTTGTTTCTCCGTTCTGTTGTTTGCTCTTGTTTTTGTTTTTTGTTTTTTTGTTTTTTTATATTATATGATATTCAGCGATAAAGAATTTGAATTGTCTTTGTATTGTTTGTCGAGATGTTTGAGGTGTAAAGTAGACACGTCTCGGATTGTAGGGTATATTTGTCATGTATATCTGGTGAATTGTAGATGTTACTCAGTGTTAAACATAAATATGGTCATTGTAAGCATTGTGAATGTAAGCATTGTAAATGTAAATATGGCCATTGTAAGCATTGTGAATGTAAGTATTGTAAACGTAAATATGGCCATTGTAAGCATGATTGGTTTAAAATTAGACATGATTTCTTGGACTTTTGGAGGTTTTATATATATACATGTGGTATTTTATATATACATTTTCAGTGCAATCAGATCACATCACATACTTTGATAACTTAATTTGCAAATTAGATGTAAATTAATCGAGATCACTGCACTAGATTTATTGACATTTAAGCAAACGTACTAGGGTGACACTCCATAATTGACTTAACATTCATAGTTATCAAATAAAAACATTTCATTAGCATTTTTAACACTTTCTTTCTTTTACATTGAAAGCTGTCCAGAGTTCAGAAAACAGAAAAACATTATGCATTAGTTTATTTTGATGTAAAATATGATATTGACGATATTATAAAGGGAAAGCTATCTAAACCTGATCACTGCAGGCTTGGTGCTTATAAACTATTTAGAGTCTAGACTCAAGATTCTAATAGTCTTGAGACTTGAATGTCATGACAATGCCATACAAATGGTATATATATATGCACGTGACGTCATTAAAGAGTGAATCTGGACTCTAAACATGGGGCCCATGCAGGCACCTAATATTTATCCAATTTAGAAAATTCAGGACTGTGAAACTTGGCTTAAAAATGAATATATATATCTAAAAATTCCATAATTTGTTTCCACTGATGCTCCACTCAAATAATTCACAGGACCACCCCCCCCCCCCTCCCCACACACACACACACACACACTTCAAGATCAACACTACAGGCATTGGTCTTAAGTGATTTTTCCTGCAGCCAGAGACGGAGATTAATTTAATGGTAATAGTTAACAGTACTGCTGTATTACTTCCAGACAGACCGGTCAACACATCACTGTGGCTTGCTTGACCTGTCCAGCCTAATGGACAGTTTGGTGTTTGTGTTAGGAAGTCGTCAGCCCCGGGGCTGTTTGATCTTTCTGTGGGTCAAGGTTGGGTCGGGGCTTCCTTTGATGTGCTGAGTTTGCTAAAGTGTTTAGCCTGGGCGGCACTAATCACTGGCTGTGTAGTTTGACAACATCAGTCTCCATCTTGTGGTAATTATGGAAAATACAGTGAAACCCTACAAAACCAGACCCCCCCCCCCCCCCCCCCCCCCCCCCCCAGTTAGGCTATTTCTCCTTCCTGTCAGTGCACCAGGACTGGTATATTCAAAGGTTGTGGTATGTGCTATCCTGTCTATGATATGGTATATGCACAGTTGGGTAAGTTTCCGTTCCCTTGCTGTTTTAAACATTTATTTTTAGCATGGAAAATACAGTGAGACCTTTCAAAACCAGACCCCAATTGGGCTATTTCTCATTCCAGCCAGTGCACCACCACAATTGGTATATCAAAGGCCGTGGTATGCGCTCTCCTGACTGTGGGATGATGCATGTAACAGAACCCTTGCTACTAATGGAAAAATGTAGCTGGTTTCCTCGACTATATATGTCACTATTTCTTACTGTAGCCAGTGCAGCACTACGGATATATCAAAAGCTGTGGTATGTGCTCTCGTCTATGGAATGGCATATATAAAAGATCCCTTGCTGCTAATGGAAAAATGTTGTTGGTTTCCTCTACTACATTTCTCACTCAGACCATTGGAGCACAATTGGTATATCAAAGCCGGTGGTATGTGTTATCCTGTCTGTGGGTTGGTGCATATAAAAGATACCTTGCTGCTAATCGCAAAGAGTAGCCCATGAAGTGGCGACAGCGGGTTTCCTCTCAATATCTGTGTGGTCCTTAACCATATGTCTGATACCATATAACCATAAATAAAATGTGTTGAGTTTGTCGTTAAATAAAAACATTTCCTTCCTTCCAAATAATCTAAATTAGGGGAGCAGTTAAATAGTCTCATCAGTTGTTCTAATCACAGCAAGGTCTGGTCCTTTTTTAAATATCAGATACCCCTTAAAGGGACAGAACCCAATTTTTAAATACTACAACATATTTTTTCACTGTTAAAGCCGTTTTTGATATTTTAAATTAGAAGTACTTGCATGTTAATTATTATTTAGAATATTAAGTTTTGTACACCTGAAGTGGCCCTGGTCATCCAGGTTTTTGTAATACCCCCAAATGCATTTTTCTTAATTCTAAAAGCGCACTTTCATCTAAGAAGTAATCCTTATCTATACAAGCTCTAGTTATTTTATTCTCACTGTTATAACCTTATCCAAATGTGTGTTGCAGGTTTGTATATTAACTAAAAATAGTGTCCATTTTCACGGGCTGGAACTAGAGTTTGCGCCTTTAAAACCAAGTTTTTTACTTGACCCAATGTGTGTCTGTTTTAGAGGGGTTGCACTCTAGTATTGATGACTGGGAAGTAGGCCAGAGGTAGAGTCCAGTTTGAGGTCAAACAGATAGGTCAAAAGATCAATAACAACAACAACAAAAAGTTTTATTATTTGTGACATCTCAGCAAATTTTAAACTACACCTATTTGTTTCAGTCCTGACAAATTCCTCATGGAAATCTGCATTGTTGCCATAGAAAGCATTTAACAAAATAAATATCAGGTATTGACATCACACGATGATCTGAAGTTTGAAGGTTGGGGTTTTTTGTTTTGTTTGTTCGTTTGTTTGTTGGGGTTTTTTTTGTGTTTTTTTATCCCACTGTCCCCTTTCCTTTCACTCCTTTGAATTCCATCTCATTTCTTCCTGATCTGGCAACTCCTATCTTTCAACTTCTTTTGCTGTCCACCCCCACATTCCAGTCCTTGTCTCCAACTGCGACATGTGGCTATCCGTGCCACACACCTGCCATTCCCCATCAGCGTTTTAGCTGTGGGTTTAGTCTGACCACTTCAGAGTGTTCAGTAGTTACTTCTGGCATTGTTAAGAGGCACTTGCAATCACCTACTATGCCCCCCCCTCCCCCCCATTACTGTTGTTTTGGTTATTTCAATATTGGTTTATGTTCAGTTTTTTATTATATGTAATGTAATGCCATAAGTCCAAATGCATGTATACAAGAACCCATGTATTAATTGATATTTTGGGACCAGTTACAAGTTCAAATGTTTAGCCAGCTGATTGGACGGAAATGTTTTATTTAATGATGCACTCAACACATTTTATTTACGGTTATATGGCGTCAGACATATGGTTAAGGACCACACAAATATTGAGAGAGGAAACCCGCTGTCGCCACTTCATGGGCTATTCTTTTCGATAAGCAGCAAGGGATCTTTTATATGCACCATCCCACAGACAGGGTAGCACATACCACAGCCTTTGAAATACCAGTCATGGTGCACTGGCTGGAACGAGAAATAGCCCAATGGGCCCACCGACGGGCCAGCTGATTGGAAAACAGACAAAACAGAAACATTTATTATTGCACATTACGTTTCCAAAAATATCCATTGGTTTATGAATATTATAGGTTTTTGAGAAAACAAGGGATCTCATAAACAGGACAAATATCTCTTCTTTTTCTTTCTTCTAAAAGCCACTGATTAAACAATGTGCTGAGGTGTCATTACACAAACATTCCTTTCCTTTCCTAATAGCCAATGATTAAACAATGTGCTGAGGTGTCATTAAACAAACATTCCTTTCGTTTCCTAATAGCCACTGATTAAACAATGTGCTGGGGTGTCATTAAACAAACGTTCCTTTCCTAATAGCCACTGATTAAACAATGTGCTGGGGTGTCATTAAACAAACATTCCTTTCATTTCCTAATAGCCACTGATTAAACAATGTGCTGGGGTGTCATTAAGTAAAAGTTCCTTTCCTTTCCTAATAGCCACTGATTAAACAATGTGCTGGGGTGTCATTAAACAAACATTCCTTTCCTTTCCTAATAGCCACTGATTAAACAATGTGCTGGGGTGTCATTAAATAAACATTCCTTTCCTTTCCAAATAACCACTGATTAAACAATGTGCTGGGGTGTCATTAAACACACATTCCTTTCATTTCCTAATAGCCACTGATTAAACAATGTGCTGGGGTGAATACTATCCTAATATACTAATATGTAGAGTCATGCATTCCTTTCTTAGTAAAATAATCTGATTAAACAATGTGCTGGGGTGTTGCTGGGCTACTATCTGATTAAACAATGTGCTGGGGTGTTGCTGGGCTACTATCTGATTAAACAATGTGCTGGGGTGTTGCTGGGCTACTATCTGATTAAACAATGTGCTGGGGTGTTGCTGGGCTACTATCTGATTAAACAATGTGCTGGGGTGTTGCTGGGCTACTATCTGATTAAACAATGTGCTGGGGTGTTGCTGGGCTACTATCTGATTAAACAATGTGCTGGGGTGTTGCTGGGCTACTATCTGATTAAATTATCAATAATTTGTTCTAATAGCCATTACTTTTTTAAATAATGTGCTGGGGTGTCACAACAGAAGAATTAATTTTCATTTAGTAACATCCATTTAAACGATGTGCTGGGGTGTCATTAGGCAAACATTCCTTTCTTTTCATTTACTAATCTCTGATAGAACGATCAATAAATTACTTTCTAATAGCCAATGCTTAAATAATGTGCTGGGGTGTCATAAAAGACGAATTCCTTTTCATTTAATAATCTCTAATTAAACAATGTGCTGGGGTGTCATTAGGCAAACATTCCTTTCTTTACATTTGCTAATCTCTGATTGAATGATCAATAAATTCCTTTCTAATAGCCAATGCTTAAATAATGTGCTGGGGTGTCATAAAAGACGAATTCCTTTTCATTTAATAATCTCTAATTACACAATGTGCTGGGGTGTCATTAGGCAAACATTCCTTTCTTTACATTTGCTAATCTCTGATTGAATGATCTGCTGAGGGGATCTGCTGAGGGTGTTGTCGTACATTCTTTTCCTCTCCATCGGGCAGGTAACAGACACAGGTAGATTTGTATCTTGTCTGACCTCAAAGGGACTTAACCCCTGAGGTCTCCAGTTCAAAAGGCCAAATATTTACATTACATATTCAGTTCCATCCTCTTATCTCCCGAGTGTTTGAAATTTGATTAAGTCCAATGTTTTTCTTCTATTTAAAATCAGCCTAAGACAGGAGTTATCAGGTGTCTCTGGTATTCAGGGAGAATGGGAGATCTGTATGATGATGGGATTAACTTTGTTTTCTGTTGTTAGTGCGTACCTGTATGTACACCAGGGTTGTTGTACAGAGATGTATTGAGTGAAAGAGAGTCAAAGAATTTGTTCATAATGAGCCTTACAGACTTTCATTTTTGAGTGGATGGAATGTGACTGTGCCCCTACAATGACTGCAAAATACCTCAAATATTCCTCTTTGTCCCTCTTCTCCCCTTCTCTGTGTATGTCTGTTAGTCTTCTTTCTGTCTCACTCCCTCCCTTCAGGGCCGGGACGTAGCGAAGTGGTAAAGTGTTTGCTTGATGCACGGTCGGTCTGGGATCGATCCCCATCGGTGGGCTCATTTTGCTCTCCAGCCAGTGCACCACGACTGGTATATCAAAGGCTGTGGTATGTGTTATCCTCTCTGTGGGATGATGCATATAAAAGATCCCTTGCTGCTAATCGAAAAGAGTAGCCCATGAAGTGGTGACAGCGGGTTTCCTCTCTCAATATCTATGTGGTCTTTAACAATATGTCCGACGCCATATAACCATAAATAAAATGTGTTTAGTGCGTCGTTAAATAAAACATTTCCTTCCTTCCTTTTCTCCCTCCCTCCCTCCCCACTATTCTCTTTCTCTGTCTCTCTGTCTGTCTGCAGGACTCGCCCTGTCCATTGCCAAATTAGCTAATTGCTAAAACATTTTTATACAAAGTTGCTGCAGTATGTAGTCTTTGGCTAATAAATTGATCCTTAACCACATTTTCATAATTTTAAAGGAAGTACTCTATATATCTGAAAAATAGCTAAAGCAAAATAGTGTGAGCCCTGTTTCTGTCTGTCTGTCTGTCTGTCTGTCTGTCTGTCTGTCTCCCTCCCTCCCTCCCTCCCTCCCTCCCTCCCTCCCTCTCTCTCTCTCTCTCTCTCTCTCTCTCCCCCTCTCCCTCTCCCTCTCCCTGTCTCTTGTCTCTGTCTCTCTCTCTCTCTCTCTCTCTCTCTCTCTCTCTCTCTCTCTCTCTCTCTCTCTCTCTCTCTCTCTCTCTCTCTCTCTCTCTCTCTCTCTCTCTCTCTCTCTCTCTCTCTCTCTCTCTCTCTCTCTCTCTCTCTCTCTCTCCCTCTCTCCTTTCTCTCCCCTTTCACTGTTTGTCTCTTTCACTCTTTCATTCTCTCTATCTTTCACTCTCTCATTTTTCCTTAATGTGAATATATCTGCAAATTTTTCTCACTCTCTCCGTCTTCTGTAATTAAAATTAACATTTCAGTGGGTTTTAGGTAAGATATTTTGAGGTCAGCATGTTTGTACATAATTTGGGCACAGTGCTTATCTCGATACTATCTAACTTTGATGCAATCTAATTATACTATATAGTCTTTCTGGGATTTTCACAGTCGATACACAACTTTTACAAAAACCCAAACAGCATAGATAGCATTTTTTTATGGCTCAATACACAACATTTAACACACAAACAAAGTAGCTGGCATTTTTTTTTTTATGGCTCCACCATGAAGCGCACCTAATGTTAATACACCACTCAAAATCGTCTTCTGTGACGTGTCATCCAGCAGAAGATCCGTGCAACGCTTTGACAAAAGATTTGTTTTAAAACTTGATATATTACCGCGACAGATAACCCGCATATACCACACCCAACAGAGCACCACCCCGCGACACCCATTGAAATACTACCTACAGGAAGACAATAGCTGACGAGTGGGTTCGCATGCAGAACCGTCCCCCGGTAGGAGGGAGGGAGGATCCATTACCGGGGTGTGTAACCAAAGATGACGTAAATCTGTGAGGTGTGTGCCGTCTTTATTCTGCTCCGTTGAACACTGTTTACACACACGAGCTGTCAAATATAACATCGTCTTCACATATGAGGTGATCATATATACAAGTTGATGAATTTTAATAAAATTCTTTTTTTTTTTTTTTTCTTTTTTTAATGTGTTCAAGTTTGCATAAATATTGGAGGTTGGGGGAATAACAAAAGTTTGTTTTGTTTGATGACACCACTAGAGCACATTGATTTATTAATCATCAGCTATTGGATGTCAAACATTTGGTAATTTTGACATATAGTCTTAGAGAGGAAACCCGCTAAATGTTTTCATTAGTAGCAAGGGATCTTTTATATGCACTATCCCAGTGACAGGATATCACATACCACAGCCTTTGATATACCAGTAGTAGTGCACTGGCTGGAATGAGAAATAGCTCAATGCATGGACCCACCGATGGGGATCGATCCTAGACCGACCGTACATCAAGCGTGTGCCTTTACCACTGGGCTACGTCCCACCTCTTTGGGGAATAGTGCTCATGCTATAGTATGTTTTCATCCCTATAGGGGGCGGGACGTAGTCCAGTGGTAAAGCACTCGCTTGATGCGCAGTCCATCTGGGATCGATCCCCGTCGGTGGACACATTGGGCTATTTCTCATTCCAGCCAGTGCACTACGACTGGTATATCAAAGGCCGTGGTATGTACTACCCTGTCTGTGGGATGATGCATATAAAAGATTCCTTGCTGCTAATCGAAAAGAGTGGCCCATGAAGTGGCAACAGCGGGTTTCCTCTCTCAGTGTGTGTGTGGTCCTTAACCATATGTCTGACACCATATAACTGTAAATAAAATGTATTGAGTGCATCGTTAAATAAAACATTTCTTTCTTTCATCCATATAACATCTAAAGTATAAACCTGGCCCCATGCTAACAAAACTGTCAAAAGTTTTGTTTAACAACACCACTAGAGCTCATTGATTAGTTAATTATTGACTACTGAATGTCAAACATTTGGTGATTGTTATATATACATGTATAAATAAAATCTGAAAAAACCCATGAGTATGGCACCATACCCGTTTTACCCTCTGGCAGAAACCTTGGCAAGATCTAAAGTTTGAAGGTTGGCCTTGATGGTTTGACCACTGTGACACTAACACTGGTCAGCTTGTGGCTATTTACAAAAACTTACATAGATCTATGTATACAGGTGAACGGGTACATCAGTAGTAAACACCTGTGTTGGATTTACGGGCAGTATAAAACTAATGCCCTGCTCCCATGAGAGGGTCGGATTGTTGGTGGACAGAATCCCGCTCCAACGAGGTGTGCGGGAATTAGAGTCGACTCACCAAGTCCATTGACAGGGCGTCAATGTCAAGGTTCACCATCGTGCCGATCGAGTCGTCTCACAAACGGCTCATTTCGCTGGACAATCGGTGTATGCGTAATTACGCAGACGTGTACGGTAAAAGACATTTGCGGCTAATTTAAGACAAGCTTTTATATAAGAGAACGTACTGTGTAACCTGAGATCTACATCGACATGTATGTGGTGAAAAAAAACAATGGAAGTGCGATGGTGTTGTTAGTGTGATTGTGTTGTTAGTGCAATTGTGTTGTTAGTGTGATTGTCCATCAAAAACCTAACCATTCAAAGATGAAAAAAAGAAGTTTTTGTGTGTAATGATCCCACTAGAGCACATTGATTACAGTGTGCAACATTGATTAGAGAGTCCGGGAGCCCGAGGCTCGTAAAAATCATATAAGACTCTCTAGCTTGGCTAGCATACTAGCCCGTATGGCTCACAAAAATTATATAGGACTCTCTAGCTTGGCTAGCATACTAGCCTGTATGGCTCACAGAAATCATATAGGACTCTAGCTTGGCTAGCATACTAGCCTGTATGGCTCACAGAAATCATATAGGACTCTAGCTTGGCTAGCATACTAGCCCGTATGGCTCACAGAAATCATATAGGACTCTCTAGCTTGGTTAGCATACTAGCCCGTATGGCTCACGAAAATCATATAGGACTCTCTAGCTTGGCTAGCATACGAGCCGGTATGGCTCACGAAAATCATATAGGACTCTCTAGTTTGGCTAGCATACGAGCCGGTATGGCTCACGAAAATCATATAGGACTCTCTAGCTTGGCTAGCATACGAGCCGGTATGGCTCACGAAAATCATATAGGACTCTCTAGCTTGGCTAGCATACGAGCCGGTATGACTCACGAAAATCATATAGGACTCTCTAGCTTGGCTAGCATACGAGCCGGTATGGCTCACGAAAATCATATAGGACTCTCTAGCTTGGCTAGCATACGAGCCGGTATGGCTCACGAAAATCATATAGGACTCTCTAGCTTGGCTAGCATACGAGCCCGTATGGCTCACGAAAATCATATAGGACTCTCTAGCTTGGCTAGCATACGAGCCGGTATGGCTCACGAAAATCATATAGGACTCTCTAGCTTGGCTAGCATACGAGCCGGTATGGCTCACAAAAATCATATAGGACTCTCTAGCTTGGCTAACATACGAGCCCGTATGGCTCACAAAAATCATATAAGACTCTCTAGCTTGGCTAGCATACGAACCCATATGTACAAATAATTTTTACAAATTACATTGATTCTTCGAAATGACGAGTCAACATATACCTCAAAATCCTGGGAAACCACACAGTGTTGAATAGCGATCTTTTCCATGGTTTCATGCAAAACATTTAGTGTATCTTCTGTTCTACTGGAGACACACAGCAGGGCTCGCTGGGGTGGTGGCGGGCTCTAAAGATTTGTAAACAGTAAGTCCTTATGACACTTAAATGTTTTAACCAAAATCTCATACTGGATTAATTAATCATCGGCTATTGCATGTCAAACATTTGGTAATTCTGACATCACAGACATTACAAGTACATATAGCTAGAAATCTAAAAAAAAAGAGTAAAAGTTTTATTTTGTTTAACTACACCACTAGAGTGTTTAGCTATATGTACTTGTGATGTCCCTGCAGCATTATCCTGGCACATTATGATTCAAAAGGTAAATAACAGGTATTATTAGGTCTGCAGAAAGTACTGAAATTAAAAAGTTAACATTTGTTTTGTTTAACAACACAACTAGAGCACATTGATTTATTGACCATTGGCTATTGATGTCAAACATTTGCTAATTCTGACACATACATGTAGTCTTAGAGAGAAAATCTGCTATAGTTTTCCATCAGTAACAAGGGATCTTTTATATGCACCATCCCACAGACAGGACAGCACACACCATGGCCTAAGACTTTGTGTAAAAAAAACTGCCAAATGTTAATCAAAACAAACTTCAGTTGTTTCATATAATCAGGATGAATGGGGAATTCTGCTTTTCAAGCCTTGTGAAATTCCCCATTCTTGTCTTCATATTTCATTTCAACTTATTCTCGTGCTTATATTAAATTAATATTCAAGCACGCTGTTCTGGGCACACACCTCAGCTATCTGTGCTGTCTGTCCAGGACAGTGAGTTAGTTGTTAGTTGTTAGTTGGTTAGTGAGAGAGAAGAGGATGTAGTGGTCTTACACCTACCCATTGAGTCGTTAAAACTTGCTCTGGGTGGGAGCAGGTACCGGGCTGCGAACCCAGTACCTATACCAGCCGTATGTCCGATGGCTTAACCATAACGCCACCGAGGCGGGTTGGAATAGAATAGAATAGAAATGTTTTATTTAACGACACACTCAACACATTTTATTTACGTTTATAAGGCGTCAGACATATGGTTAAGGACAACACAGATATTGAGAGAGGGAACCAGCTGTGGCCACTTCATGGGCTACTCTTTTCGATTAGCAAGGGATCATTTATATACACCATCCCACAGACAAGGTAGTACATACCACGGTCTTTGATATACCAGTTATGGTGCACTGGCTGGAATGAGAAATATCCCAATAGGTCCACCGATGGGGATTGATCTCAGACTGACCGTGCATCAAGTGAGCGCTGCATGTACCGAGGCCAGTTGGAATCTAGTGGCTTCCGGATGAATGTGAAATTCTGTTCTTCTAGCCTTACGAACTTCCCCATTTTTGCCTTCACAGGTTAAAAAGCCAATAACCAATGCCATTAACCTGTTAGTCTCTGAGTAGTCTTTAGTGAATACACCTGGCTTTCAAAAGTATAATCAAAAGAAAAAAAAAAAACCCTTTGTGTATAGAGATGTATGTGGGTACTTTAACACAATTCGTTAACTTTCACCTCGCAGGTAATTGGCTGATTACCTGACAATCGGGGGAATCTTCCAGCAGTGAATGGGTGAGCACTCCCACATTATAGAGACAGGTAGGTGGGGGAGCGCTTCTCCGTATCACTGCACAGGTGTCTGGGCTCGTTATCTCGCTATTGGCGTAAGTGCGAGGGTCAGTGAATTTGAAAAGGTGAAAATTACACTGATTTGAATCCTTTTAACTGAAATGGTTTTGTAGAGATGTACGCATAAATACGTTCGTTTTCATAATAGATCAATCATGAATATATATATATATATATATATATATATATATATATATATATATATATATATATATATATATATATATATATAGGTGTGTAGCAGGTGAGGATCCTGGATTTTTGCGGGGGTGGGAGGGAGGGAGGACTCTGTATGCATCCACTCAAATGGAAGATGTATATTACTTTAAAATAAGTAGAGTTGTTTTCTGGTCCCAACCATTGCCCCATGACTGGTATGTATGTATATCAAAGCCCGTGGTATGTGCGGTTAGTTCAGGATTGATCCCTGTCAGGATTGATCCCCATCAGGATTGATCCCCGTCAGTGGGCCCATTAGTCTATTGCTCATTCCACCCAGTTTTCCATAACTTGGTGACATAACAAATGCATGCAATAGTGTGTACTATCAGGCCAGTAGGAACGACTTTGGGAGTATGTATATGTGTGTGTGTGTGATGGGGTGGGGGGTGGGGGGGGAGGACACTGACAGATCAGGTACAAACTATATCAGATTTTGGTTACAATGTTAAAGTGTTTGCTTGATGCGCGGTCGGTCTAGGATCGATCCCCGTTGGTGGACCCATTGGACTATTTCTCGTTCCAGCCAGTGATCCACAACTGGTGTAACAAAGGCTGTGGTATGTACTATCCTGTCTGTGAGATGGTGCATATAAAAGATCTCTTTCTGCTAATCGAAAAGAGTAGCCCATGAAGTGGCGATAGCGGGTTTCCTCTCAATATCTGTGTGATCCATAACCGTATGTGTGATGCCATATAACTAAATAAAATGTTTGGAGTGCATCGTTAAATAAAACATTTCCTTCCTTCCTTTTAACTTTCCATACTGTTTCACCATGCATCTACCCACCCACCCATCCGGGACAAACTGTTGAGTGACCGGTAATCCAGACAGCAGTGTACACTTGTAAATAAACACGTAACATTATTTACTGTTAGAATAATAGGACTAAACCATAAAGTCCACAGTCATGTCACCATGTTTGTTTGCTGTGGTTTATCAGACTTGTGTATTCACTTGACTTCACAAACAACACACCTACTGCTTTATCTCGGTAATGGTTATAATTGAAGGCTTACAGACTTGACAGTTGTAGCTGTGCTTATGACAGAAAGAAGGAAGGAAGGATAGAAGGAAGAAATGTGTTTTTTTAAAATAATTTAATGATGCCCTTATTAGAGATTTCTTTTTAAGGTGCGCGAGTGCGATCGCGCTCGTACAGCGCACATAATTTCAATCTGACGAGTGTGAAAAACAGCGCACGTTACACTCAACAAACGGCGCACATAAAATAGATGGGTATATTTATTTCCACTGTTTATACAAAAATCAACAGTTTTCATAGCTCATTTAGCTGATAGGAAGGTCCTTTTATTAAAACAATAAAAATTAAAAACATGGCAGTGGCTTCCATGCAGTCGTTAAACTGGTATTTATCTTTGGTGAACAAATCGGGAAATACTGGTTTAATAGATCATTTTGTAGACATACCAGTCAAAATCCAATCCGAGCTATGCTGCCTATTTTATTTATTTTGGAGAGTGATTTTTCACTCCCCTTAGCATATTGAGGTGTGCGATTTTCCACTCGCCTATAATTTAAATAAACCAAGGACTGCCTTATAGTTTTAATTATGGTTACATGGTGTTGAACATATGTTCAAGGACTGCACAATTAATAAGATAGAAAATCCACTGCTATCACACCATTTCAGTTAGTAGCAAGGAATATTTTATATGTACCATCCCACAGACAGGACAGTACATGCGATGGCTTTTGTTACCAGTTAAGGAGCACTGGCTGGAACGAGAAATAGCTCAGTGGGTCCACTGACGGTGATCAATCCTAAATGGACCATTCTTCAAGCGAGCACTTTACCACTGGGCTGCGTCCCACCTATCATGCAAGTGAAATGTTCAGGGCCCCATTCCATGAAGCGATCTTAGCCCTAAGATCACCTTAAGTGCATAACCACCTTATGTACTTAAGGTGATCGTAGCACGAAGATCACCTTAAGTGCATAACCACCTTATGTACTTAAGGTGATCATAGCACGAAGATCGCTTCATGGAACGGGGCCCAGGTGCTTACTTTGTGCAAGCAACCAATATCATCCCTGTTTGGACAGTGATTTGTGGAATATCCCTTGAACTCTGTCTTCCACAATTCTTGGGAGCTCATGGCCTTTCTACAAAGTAGGAAAGATGTATGGTCCTGGGAAATGGCAGTCACGTGAAGAACTCTTCCCTCTCCACATTCCAACATTCCAAGACTGGTATATCAAAGGCCGTGGTATGTGCTGTCCTGTGTGGGGAAATGCATATAACAGACCTCTTGCTGCTAATGTGTTTCCTCTGAAGACTGTGAGCAGAATTATCAAATGTTTAATATCCAATAGCTGATGAAGAGGAAATGGTTTATTTAATGACCCACACAACACATTTTATTTAAGGTTATATGACATCAGACATATGGTTAAGGACCACACAGATATTGAGGGAGGAAACCCGCTGTTAGAAGGAAGAAAATGGTTTATTTATTGACACACTCAACACATTTTATTTATGGTTATATGACGTCGGACATATGGTTAAGGACCACACAGATATTAAGAGAAAAAACCAGCTGTCATCACTTCATGGGCTACTCTTTTTAATTAGCAGCAAGGTATCTTTTATATGCACCATCCCATAGACAGGATAGCACATACCACGACCTTTGATACATGTACCAGTCGTGGTGCTCTGGCTGGACCAATAGCTGATGATGAATTATTCTATGTGTTCTAGTGGTGTCGTTTAAACAAAACAAACTTTAAGTTTTAACTGTTTTCTCTCCTGTTGAGATTTATCAAACTGATTGACTTGATTGACTATGAAGAGCCTAAAAGTGATTCATGGCAGGGGTTGAAATAATCAGTTGCCTGGTCACCAGTGACAGCCATATTTTTGAGTAGGCGGCTAGAAAAAAAAAATTGAAAATGAAAAGTCAACGGAAGTGTTTGTTTATTGTAGTGTAGCAGACTTGTGTGTGTGCACTCTTGAGTTTCTACTGCTGTTAGAGGATTAAAGTTTTAATTGAAGGATCTCTTGACCTGTGTGCACTTGGCGGTGTTTGTTCCCTCCTGAGATAACTGGTGCAATGATTGATGTCCCTAATAAAATTGAAACTCCCATTGTTTGAACTGCGAGGGGCCATTGACAATTATCAATATTTCCGTAGGTGTACAAACAGGGGTTTTTTTTTTGGGTGGGTGGGGGTGGGTGGGGTGGATGGGGGTGGGGTGGGAGTGGGTGGCAGTGGGTGGGAGTGGGTGGGGGTACGGGATTGCAGTGCAGGAAAGATGTACAGTATTGTCCAGTAAAGAATGTCTCCATGGGAATGGCTGTCCTATAGATAGAATTAATCACTATTAATCACTGTTTTGCAAAACACCCATTTGACTCTGCGTTGTGCAGAGATACGGTCTTGATCAAGGATTACAGTTTTGTCGTTCAGATGACAAAGTTAAAGTTTGCTTTGTTTAATGACACCACTAGAGCACAAGCAACGGGACGTAGTGTAAAGGAGTTCACTAGATCCGCGATCGGTCTGTGATTGATTCCCGTTGGTGGGTCCATTGGACTATTTCTCGCTCCAGCCAGTGAACCACGACTGGTATATCAAAGGCCGTGGTATGTGTTATCCTGTCTGTGGGATGATGCATATAAAAGATCCCTTGCTGCTAATCGGAAAGAGTAGCCCATGAAGTGGTGACAGCGGGTTTCCCCTGTCAATATCCGTGTGGTCCTTAACCATATGTCCAACTCTATATAACTGTAAATAAAATGTGTTGAGCGTCGTTAAATAAAACATTTCCTTCCTTCCTTCCACTAGAGAACATTGATTTATTCATCATCGGCAAACATGGATTTCAAACGTTTTGTACTGACATATAGTCCTAGAGAGAAAACCTGGTACATTTTCCCCATAGGTCTACAGGCTGGTAGGTACTGGGTTGGATCCCAGTTGAGGCATGGGATTTTTAATCCAGATACCGACTCCAAACCCTGAGTGAGTGCACCGCAAGGCTCAATGGGTAGGTGTAAACCACTTGCACCGACCAGTGATCCATAACTGGTTCAACAAAGGCCATGGTTTGTGCTATCCTGCCTGTAGGAAGTGCAAATAAAAGATCCCTTGCTGCTAATCGGAAAGAGCAGCCCATGTAGTGGTGACAGCGGGTTTCCTCTCAAAATCTGTGTGGTCGTTAACCATATGTCTGACACCATATAACCGTAAATAAAATGTGTTGAGTACGTCGTTAAATAAAACATTTCTTTGGTACATTTTCCAGTAGTAGCAAAAGATCTTTTATATAAACCATCAAATAAACTGGATAGCACCTACCACAGCCTTTGATATACCAGTCATATTGCACTGAATGGAATGAAAAATAGCGCAATGTGTCCACTGACGGGAATCGATCCCAGACCGACATGCACCAAGGGAGCACTCTACCACTGGGCTACATTCTGCCCACAAGAGAGAGAGAGAGAGAGAGAGAGAGAGAGAGAGAGAGAGAGAGAGAGAGAGAGAGAGAGAGAGAGAGAGAGAGAGAGAGAGAGAGAGAGAGAGAGAGAGAGAGAGTAGAGCAAGAGGGAGGGAGGGAGGGAGGGACAAACAGATGGAAACAAACAGTGAAAGAGACAAACAGTGAAATGGGAGGAGAAAGGCGGGAGAGAGAGAGAGAGGGAGAGAGGGAGAGAGGGAGGGAGGTAGGGAGGGAATCAATCCTAGACTGACATGCCCCAGGCAAGTGCTTTACCACTGGGCTACATCCCACCCCCGTTCACATGACAAGTTCCCCAGTCTCAACCATCTCATGTTCATATTTATGGGGAAGACATTATGATCCACCTTGTCTAGACAATAATTTAATCTTCATTATGATGGAGAAAAAGATACGCAATTCCCACTTTAAAATTATGAATGGACGATTAAATGACTGAAGAATTGTTGTTCCGTGTGACTGGGATAAACGACACCACATTGGATGATGATTAGTTAACACAGTTGTCTTGAACACCACTGTGATCGACAGCTCAAAGATGGTAGACATAGTAATTAATATTTGTGAATAAAGATATATATATTTTCTTAAATGGGTAGAAATTAAAACCTGGCCCCGCACCCCAGGCAAGTAGAAATTGCCAAGGATGAGTAGTTTAAATTAAGGTCTCCACAAGTACTTGCGTACTTAGACACAGGCCGAGTCTAGCGAGACTCAAGTCCGTTCACAGGACTCTAGTACCTGTACAAGGATGAACACTCATTTAATTGTATTTTTTAATGGGGTTTTTCCATATGCTTGTCGGCAGTTACATTATACATTATAGGGCTATTGAGACATATAGGGGAAACAAAAGTTGAATGTGTGTTTTGTTTAACAACACTGATTTATTAATCATCGGCTATTGGATGTCATTCTAACACGTAGTCATCAGAGAAAACCCGCTATATTTTTCCTAACTTTTAAGCACTGTTGGTCTAGGATCGATCCCCGGTGGTGGGCCCATTGGGCTATTTCTTGTTCCGGCTAGTACACCACGACTGATTATAACAAAGGCAGTGGTATGTTCTGTCTTGTCTGTGGGATGATGCATATAAAAGATCCCATGCTACTAGTTTGATTTCCCGGAATTAGTCACTGGCGAGGTCAGAGGTTAAGCCCGGGATGGGCATGCCTGAACGTTCAGTGGATATGGGTGCGTGTATAATAGGAGTTCTCATCCCCATCCCTCTCTCACTTATCTGTGTGGACCGTGACCATATTACCGACGTCATATAATCGTAAATAAAATGTGTTGATCTCGACGTTAAATAAAACATTCCCTTCTGTCTTCATTACAATGGACCGGCCTCAGTGGCGTCGTGGTTAGGCCATCGGTCTACAGGCTGGTAGGTACTGGGTTCGGATCCCAGTCGAGGCATGGGATTTTTAATCCAGATACCGACTCCAAACCCTGAGTGAGTGCTCCGCAAGGCTCAATGGGTAGGTGTAAACCACTTGCACTGACCAGTAATCCATAACTGGTTCAACAAAGGCATGGTTTGTGCTATCCTGCCTGTGGGAAGTGCAAATAAAAGATCCCTTGCTGCTAATTGGAAAGAGTAGCCCATGAAGTGGCGACAGCAGGTTTCCTCTCTCAATATCTTTGTGGTCCTTAACCATATGTCTGACGCCATATAACCGTAAAAATGTATTGAGTCGTTAAATAAAACATTTTCCTTCCTTCTTTCGTTACAATGGGTAAAAAAAAGATACATACTAGTAGATCATGTTTAAAAATGATGAATAGACCATTAAATGACTGAACAATTCTTGTTCCGTGTGACGGCGATAAACGACAGCACAATGGATGATTATTTAACAGGATTGTCTTGAGCCCCACTTTGATCGACAGCTCAAAGATGGTGGACGTATTAATTTATATTTGAGAATAAAGATATTACAAAATAAATGAGTAGAAATTAATACTTACTTCCTGGCCCAAGGCTAGTAGAAATTACTGGGGAGACGAGTACAATTTAAATGACGTCTGGGGAGACTAGTTAGTTACTTATGTTACATTGTCACTGTTATGTACACCATATTTCTTCTATAATTAGGGGCAGGGCCCATTGGTAAATCGCACGCCTGATGCGTGGTCGGTCTAGGATCGATCCATGTCGGTGGGCCCATTGGACTATGTCTCGTTCCAGCCAGTGCACCACGACTGATATATCAATGGCCGTGGTATGTACTATCCTGTGTATGGGATGGTGCATATAAAAGATCCCTTGCTACTAATGCAAAAAGGTAGCGGGTTTCGTCTTTATGACTGTTAAAAATGACCATATGTTTGACATTTTTTGTTTTCCAAATATTTGTTTTACATTAACACCATGGCATCTTTTACATGTTCTTTCCCACAGTCAGGACAGCACATACCACAGCTTTTGATATAACCAGTCGTGCACTGGTTGGGATGAGGGCGGGACGTAGCCCAGTGGTAAAGTTCTCGCCTGATGCGCGGTCGGTCTAGGATCGATCCCCATTGGTGGGTCCAGTGGGCTATTTCTTGTTCCAGGCAGTGCATCACAACTGGTATATTAAAGGCCATGGTATGTGCTATCCTGTCTGTGGGATGATGCATATAAAATATCCCTTGCGACTAATGGAAAAATGTAGTGGGTTTCCTCACTATGATTTTATGTCAAAGTTACCAAATGTTAGACATCCAATAGCCGATGATTAATAATCGATGTGCTCTAGTGGTGTTGTTAAACAATACAAACATTAATTTTTTTGGTTGGGATGTAAAAACAGACAATGGGTGCACTGAGAGGATTTGATCTTTTGGCTCAGCCACCTCAGGCGAGTGCTCTATCAACTGAGCCTCCTCATTCTCATAGTAATGCAAGTTTGCTTTTGTTTAATGACACCACTAGATCACATTGAATGATTAAACATCAACTATTTGATGTCAAACATCCAGTAATTTTGACATATATAGTCTTATAGAGGAAACCCTCTATATTTTCCCTATTAGTTACAGGGAATCTTTTATATGCACCATCCGACAAACAGGATAGCACATATCACAGCCTTTAATATACCTGCACCAATTGTGGTGCACTGCCTGGAATGAGAAATAGCCCATTGGGCTTGCCAATTGGGATCGATCCTGGAACGACTGTGCATCAAGCGAGCACTTTACCACTGGGCTACGTCCCACCCACCTTCCAACCATAGACCTTTGTTACATCAGTTGTGGAGTACTGGAACGAGAAATAACTTAAAGGGCTCGCCAATGAGGATCGATCCTGGACTGACCACGCATAAGGCGAGCACCTTACTACTGGGCTACGTCCCACCCACCTTCCAACCATAGACCTTTGTTACATCAGTTGTGAAGTACTGGCTGGAACGAGAAATAGCTTAAAGGGCTCGCCAATGAAGATCGATCCTGGACCGACCACGCATAAGGCGAACACCTGACTACTGGGCTACGTCCTGTGCCATATGCTCATAGTAATGTAATGGAGCATGAAATATTTTATGCACTATGGACTAAGAATGTTGCATTCATTCTTTACGATGCTTTAAGCCTCCTGTGATGATATGAAACTGCTGCACGGGCCATTAATGGCTGCACGTCCTACAAGTGTGTCAGGATTATCGGTGACCATTAAAATAGTTGTTAATTTGACATTCTTGAATTTGTTTTATTTCTTTCATTCTCTTGACGTGACACTTTTATTGTGGATATATGCACATGTATGTAGATAGTGCCAAGTTTAAATTAGAAAGTATCCTGAGTGACTTCAGGGTTCAGACAAATTTGAAAAGTGATTAAATTTGAGTGGTCTTAATAAAAAAACCTTGAATTTGTCAAAACCCATGAAAAGTGCTTGAATTGGAGTGGCTCTAATAAAAAACCCTTGAATTTGTCAAAACCCATGAAAAGTGCTTGAATTTAAATGGTCTTAATAAAAAAAAACCTTGAATTTGTCAAAACATATGAAAAGTGCTTCAATTCAAGTGGTCCTAATGAAAAGCCTTAGAATTTGCCAAAACCCATGAAAAGTGCTTGAATTTGAGATGTCATAATGAAAATCCCTTGAATTTGTCAAAACCCATGAAAAGTGCTTGAATTTGAGGGAAATCATCTTGAAAAGTGCCTGAACTGCATATTTCTGGCTAATAAATAATTACGATTTACCTTCCTCAAGTTTATTTTGTCATAATTCCAAAATTTGTCAACAGATATTATTGAGATAGCCTAGTGATATAGCACTCGCCTGATGCATGATCAGGTCTGGGATTGATCCCTGTTGGGGGGTGGGGGGGGGGGGGGGGGGGGGGGGTGTGGGGGCATTGGGCTATTTCTTGTTCCAGCCAATGCACCACAACTGCTATTTACTATCTTCTATGTGGGATGGTGCACTGATATCAAATAAAGAAATGTTTTATTTAACGACGTACTCAACACATTTTATTTACGGTTATATAGCATCAGACATGTGGTTAAAGACCACACAGATATTGAGAGAGGAAACCCACTGTCGCTACTTCATGGGCTACTCTTTTCGATTAGCAGCAAGAGATCTTTTATATGCACCATCCCATAGACAGGATAGTACATACCACAGCCTTTGTTATACCCGTTGCATACCTGTACCACAGCCATTGATGTACCAGTTGTGGGTTACTGGTTGGGATGGGAAAACCACTAACGGGTTCACTAATATCAATTGATACTATATGGCTCCGTGTGCCTTAATTTCTTGCTCTAGCCACAAATGATACATTAGGGCACAATATTTCGTGCGAACCGCCATTCTGTTCGCGTGTCGGTTATGCAAAATTAAATTTACGCGAACTGCAAATTGGTTACGTCATGACCGGTAAATGTTCAGAAATTAAAACTTGCAAACTTCACGATTACAGGACGTTTATTCATCCAGACATACTACTACTAGTACTAGTATTCCGACAAATGTTTTAGGCTGAATTTTATATACTTGATGTGCAGCAAACCAGTAAACAACATTATATTGCAACAGTTGTAACTTGCGACCAGTCTAAACTTTTTAAAAAGTTTTAAAGAAATGTACTCGGACCGCTAGGGATGGCTAAATTATCTACTGCTATTTTATCTCTTAAAGGTATATATGTAGATATAATATTGGATTGGCTATAATTTTGCATGTTAAAAACAGTATTAACGTAAACAGGAATCCAAAAGTGTCACAAAAATTGAAAAATACTAACATTGCATAATGAGCTTTAAAAAACAACAACATTTGGAACGTCACTGTAGTATAGAAGTACCATCGATAAAGTGAAAGTAACATAGCCAACGCAAAATGCAAAAAGGAATCCCTCCAAATGATTATGTATATATTTCAAAGGCGTAGCGACCATTACGCATGTGCGTAATGCAAAAACTAAATCCGGGAATAGGTCGAGGCTGTCTGTAATTGTTCTATAAAATATACTCTTAAAATTGACTCGAAAAAAGATTAAAAAAAAAAAGAAAAAAAAGAAATGCCTCCGAAAAGGCTCAGATTGGATCTACAGGCATCCTGATTTTCAAAATTTTCCCAGGGGGAGGCCCCCCGAATATCCCCGCTTGGGCACGCCTTTGGTGTGTGTAATGCTAAAAAAAAATCTGGCTATGCCCCTATATTTTGTTTCAGTACTGGGGCTGATATTCAGTTCTTTTATAATATTGTTAACTTTAGCAAGCATTAAAGACATTTTTTTGTAAAATGGTTTCTTTTGTATTTGTTTGAACTTTATATTTCAGCTAAAAACTATGTATTTAAAATATAATTTCAATGTAATTTTGAGGTAACCGATTAGGTAACCCACAGGTTATGCAAATATAATTCATGTAACCGAACAATTGGTTACCTAGGTAAAAACCATGTGAACCGACATCCGGTTCCCTCAGATTTCAAAATATTGTCCCCTGGTACATCAATGGCTGTGGTATGTGCTGTCCTGCCTATGGGATGGTGCATATAAAAGATCCCTTGCTGCTAATAAAAAAGAATAGCCCATGAAGTGGCGACAGCGGGTTTCCTCCATCAATATCTATGTGGTCCTTAACCATATGTCCGACGCCATATAACCATAAATAAAATGTGTTGAGTGCGTTGTTAAATAAACTGTTTCCTTCCTTCCATGTGCCTTATTCGAGCACTCTACCACATGGGCTATGACTCCCGCCTGACTCATGAGAATGACCTGTCGTGAAACACATTCCATGAAGAAATCAAAACTTTATGTCCATGCTATCTCCACGGCTAGTATTTAACCATAACATACCTACCTGTGCGGAAATAAAACTCAACTTTACAGTTCCGCTCCACCGTTTTATCATTTTCTGATGATGTTTGTTTTGGATACAAAATATTTTTCAAGATGACAACATCAGAAGGAAGTACGTTGTCACACGAGTGTTTTACTATCTCACACCTTTGATTCCTCTTCATGTACAATGGTTTAATTCCTGTGGTGACATATACATACAGGCACAAACAGCGACATCAAAAGGTGTGGTGTGTTTATTTTTTTTAATGATGAACCGTCGTTGGATGTGACTGACCATAAGATCAAAAGGTTTGATGCGTGGCTCTGTTTTTTTATGACAGACATTTTTCCTTGTTTGAAGAGAATGAAATTTCATGTACGTTTGTTGTCTTAATAATTGTATTTCAAGGCTTACATGTATATAGAATGGAGGTGTAGCCCAGTGGTAGAGCACTCACCTGATGCAGGATCAATAACCGTTGGTGACTGTTTCTCATTCAAACCAGTGATTCCCAACTGGTGTAACAAAAAAGTTTGTTTTGTTCAACAACACCACTGGAGCACATTGATTAATTAATCATCGGCTATTGGATGTCAAATATTTGGTAATATTTGGTAATTTTGACTCATAATCAACAGAAGAAACTCTGCTACATTTTTCCTAATGCAGCAAGGGATCTTTTATATGCACTTTCCCACAGACAGGAAAGCAAATACCACAGCCTTTGTCCAGTTGTGGTGCACTGATTGGAACGAGAAAAAACCCAGTCAGTTGAACAGATCCACCGAGGTGGTTCCATCCTGCGACGCAAGCACCTCAAGCGAGCACTCAACTGACTGAGCTAAATCCCGCCCCTTGGTGTAACAAAAGCTGTGGTATGTACTGTTGGGGTGTGACGTAGCCCAGTGGTAAAGGACTTGCTTGCTGCATGGTCGGTTTGTGATCAATCCCCGTTGATGCACCCATTGGGCTATTTCTCATTCCAGCTAGTGCACCACAACTGGTATATCAAAGGTCACGGTGTGTGCTTTCCTGTCTGCAGGATGGTGTATATAAAAGATCCCTTGCTACTAATGGAAAAATGTTGCAGGTTTCCTCTCTGTGACTGTCCAAGAGACCATATGTTTGACATCAATAGCCGATGATTAGTAAATCAATGTGCTCTAGTGGTGTCGTTAAAGAAAACAAACTTCTTCGTTTCTTTCTTTTTCTTTCTTTCACTGATTAATGTGTTTGCTTGTATAAGACTGGCATGCTTATATTACTCTTCTTTCTTTCACTGATTAATGAGTTTGCTTGTATAAGACTGGCATGCTTATATTACTCTTCTTTCTTTCACTGATTAATGAGTTTGCTTGTATAAGACTGGCATGCTTATATTACTCTTCTTTCTTTCACTGATTAATGAGTTTGCTTGTATAAGACTGGCATGCTTATATTACTCTTCTTTCTTTCACTGATTAATGAGTTTGCTTGTATAAGACTGGCATGCTTATATTACTCTTCTTTCTTTCACTGATTAATGAGTTTGCTTGTATAAGACTGGCATGCTTATATTACTCTTCTTTCTTTCACTGATTAATGAGTTTGCTTGTATAAGACTGGCATGCTTATATTACTCTTCTTTCTTTCACTGATTAATGAGTTTGCTTGTATAAGACTGGCATGCTTATATTACTCTTCTTTCTTTCACTGATTAATGAGTTTGCTTGTATAAGACTGGCATGCTTATATTACTCTCTTTTTTGACATGAATGTCAAATGTCGTATCCCTGTCTGTTTTTAAAGGGATAGATCCTAGTTGTTAAACACTATATCTCTTACTATTAGAGCTGTTTATGATCACTGAAGTCAAACATTACTTACATTTTATATTTTATTGTTTAGAGTATCCATTTCCATACAACCAAAGTGTTTCTGGTCATCCTGGTGTTTCTAATGCCACAAAATGCATTTTTCATATTTTTAAAAACGCACGTGCATCTCAGAAATAACGGTTATGGAGTTGCGTTTTAGTCTATTTTTTAAAGGGTATTTCAACATCACAGACTCTTGTTTCACTCTGTTGTATTCAAATTTGTTACAGGTTTGTAAATTAACCAAACTTAGTGTCCATTTTTTCAGGTTGAAACTAGAGTCTAAGTGAAAAATCTGCCTTAGTGTGTAAAAACTAGGGTCTCTCCCTTTAACAATATACATTACCCACATTTTGAAGAAGTACAAAGATACTCAATTTCACTTTCTTTGTTCTTTTGAAACGAGAGAGCACACATTAGGTTTTCATGATAAACATCTTGTAGACTTCATGTATAGACCAACCTGGTTTAGCCAACCTCTTGCCAGTGTGTATCATTAGGAAGGAAATATTTTATTTATCGACGCACTCAGCACATTTTATTTACGGTTATATGGCATCAGACATATGGTTAAAGACCACACAGATATTGAGAGAGAAAACACGCTGTCGCCACTTCATGGGCTAATCTTTTTGAATAGCAGCAAGGGATCTTTTATATGCACCATCCCACAGACAGGATAGTACATACCACGGCCTTTGTTACACTAGATTGTAGAGCACTGGCTGGAACGAGAAATAACCCAGTGGGTCCACCGATGGGGATTGATCCTAGACTGACCACGCATCAAGCGAATGCTTTACCACTGGGCTACGTCCTGCCCCGTGTATCATAAAGTGGTCTCTTAATTAGGTATGTATATTCACGAGGTGCAAGGGCAGACCCAGGAAATATTTGGGGAGGGAGTTTATAAATGGGGAAAAAAAGAAAGTTTGTTTTGTTTAACAACACCACAATTTTGACATACAGTACTTGTACATGTATTAGGTTTTCTGTCTCTCAAGCAGTATGGGACGGGACGGAGCCCAGTGGTTTGGCACTAGCTCGATGCACGGTCGGTGTGGGATCGATCCCCGTCAGTGGGCCCATTGGCCTATTTCTCGTTCCTGCTAGTGCACCATAACTGGCATATCAAAGGCTGTGGTGTGTACTATCCTGTCTGTGGGATGGTGCATATAAAAGATCCCTTGCTGCTAATCGAAAAGAATAACCCATGAAGTGTCGACAGCGGGTTTCCTCACTCAATATCTGTGTGGTTCTTAACCATATGTATGACGCCATATAACAGTAAATAAAATGTGTTGAGTGCGTCGTTAAATAAAACATTTCTTTCTTTCTTTCTCAGACAGTACGTAAGAAAGGTGTCCATTTGAACTGGATGGACTGTACTTTTAATTAGGAGAATGAACTTTTGAAAATTAATATCCATGCATGCACACTTGAACTCTTATCTTATCATCCTCAAGCTTATTAAGATTAGCAACCTGCACTGCTAAAACACATATGGTCTGTATACATTATAATATATTACACAACCACATTACTTTTCATTTCATTTTCAACTTATTTTCGTGCTTATATCCAATTAAAGTTCAAGCACGCTGTCCTGGGCACACACCTCAGCTATCTAGGCTGGGCTGTCTGTCCAGGACAGTGGGTTAGTTGTTAGTTGGTTATTGAGAGAGAAGAGGGTGTAGTGACCTTACACCTACCCACTGAGCCCTTAAAAACTTGCTCTGGGTTGGAGCTGGTACCAGGCTGCGAACCCTGTACCTACCAGTCTGTAGACCGATGGCTTAAACCACATTACAGGCCACTGGACGTAGCCCAGTGGTTAAGTGCTCACTTGATGCACAGTCAGTCTTGGATCGATCCCTGGTGGTGGATCCATTGTTCAGTACACCATGATTGGTATATCAAAACCCATGGTATATGCTGTCTTGTCTGTGGGATGATGCATATAACAGATTCCTTGCTAAATCTTGGAAAAATAAGGGCTAGTGGGTTTGATCTCTATTCCTATATTTTTGTTTTAGTCAAACCCCGGCTACCCCATTTGAAATGTATTTGTAGGTATAGACACATTACTATATTGGCTATGACTGACCTGGAACCAACTAGTTTTCTATATTCTTACATTTATTGAAAACCCAGGCCAGGAGTGGCATCTGTAGGTATAGATTTCTCGTTCCAACCAGTGCACCACGACTGGTATATCAACGGCCGTGGTATGTACTACCATGTCTGTGGGATGGTGCATATAAAAGATCCCTTGCTGCTGATCGAAAAGAATAGCCCATGAAGTGTCGACAGCAGGTTTCCTCACTCAATATCTGTGTGGTTCTTAACCATATGTTTGACACCATATAACAGTAAATAAAATGTGTTGAGTGCGTCATTAAATAAAACATTTCTTTCTTTCTTTCTCAGACAGTACGTAAGAAAGGTGTCCATTTGAACTGGATGGACTGTACCTAAATTAGGAGAATGAACTTTTGAAAATTAATATCCATGCATGCACACTTGAACTCTTATCTTATCATCCTCAAGCTTATTAAGATTAGCAACCTGCACTGCTAAAACACATGTGGTCTGAATACATTACAATATTACACAACCACATTACTTTTCATTTCATTTTCAACTTATTTTCGTGCTTATATCCAATTAAGGTTCAAGCACGCTGTTCTGGGCACACACCTCAGCTATCTGGGATGTCTGTCCACGACAGTGGGTTAGTGGTTACAGTGAGAGAGAAGAGGGTGTTATGGTCTTACGCCTATCCATCGAGTCATTAAAACTCGCTCAGAGTGGGAGCTGGTACTGGGCTGCGAACCCTGTACCTACCAGCCAATGGCCAAATCACGACACCACCAAGGCCGGTGACACATTTCCATGTGGACTGAGGCTAACCTAGACCACTCTGGTTTCCTACATTTATTGAAAACCCAGACTACCCCATTTGAGATGTATTTGTGTGTAGGATTTAGCGGTATCTGTAGGTATAGACACATTTCCATATGGACTGTGACTGACCTGGAATTAACTGATTTTCTATATTCCTACATTTAGTGAAAACCCAGACTACCCTATTGGAGATGTATTTGTGTGTAGGATTTAGCGGTATCTGTAGGTATAGACACATTTCCAGGTGGACTACCACTGACCTGCCTCTCACCGGGTTTCTGTTTACTGACAGCACAGTGTGTAAGACCACCTGTGAGCTATACCAAACACAACTGGTCGTTTCCTGCTTGTAGAATCTTTATTTGCAAATGCATAATTTACATAGGAATGGGGGGGTGGGGGGGGTGGGGAGAGAGAGCGGATGTGGTAGCGAGCTTACCTCAGGTACATTTGGGTCAAAGGATTGTTAAAGTTGTGTTTTGTTTAACGACACCACTAGAGCCCATTGATTTATTGATCATTGTCAGTTGGATGTCAAACATTTTGGTAAAGTTAAATTTTGTTTTTGTTTAACAACACCATTACATCCCATTGATTTATCAATCATTAGCTATTAGATATCAAACGTCATAATTTTGACATATTGTCTTAGAGAGGAAACCCACTACAGTTTTACATTAATAGCATGGTAACCTTTATAATAATAGGCACTATCCCACAGACAGGATAGCACACACCATGACCTTTGTGCATGGTGCACTGGCTGGAACGAGAAATACATATAGCCGATGGGGATTGAACCTGGACCAACCACACATGAGGCGCACTCTTCTCTTTACCACTGGACTACATCCCGCCCCCTCCAGTATTTTCAAACGCTTACAGATTATCAAACCCAAGCATTGTAAAATAACTACAGACGTCATTATTTTCCACCAATTTCTTGCTACTAAAGTGTTTATGCTTTACAAATTCACAATTCCTAGGTCATAAAATCTGCATATTGCACAATACAGACACCAACTGTCAAATAAATATTCATTTATTTTAATTTCTAACTAACAGAAATTTCATTATTTAAGAATTGACTACAATAATATTTTAGTTCATGCAAGTTCAAACTTTAAAAAACTTGATATGCACGCGATGACTTAGGCTCAAAATGGACACCAGATGTCAAATAAATATTCCTTAATTTCATTATTCAAAAATTGATTGCAATTATTTTTTGGTTCATGCAAGTACGAATGTAAAAACTGATGTACACACTGTGACTTCATGAAGCAGGTAATAGACTAGCTGTCAAGTCATTGGGTTGTAAAATAGCCAAGAAATATTGTCAACTAAATTTTCCTTTCTTTTAATTTCTTGCTAATAGACATTTGTAATTTACAAATGCACAATTCATAGGCCGTTGAATCTGCATATTGTAAAGTAGCCACCAATTGTCAAATATACATTTCTCTCTTCTAATTTCTTACTAGTAGAGACTTTTTGATTTACAAATATACAATTCATAGACTGTCAGGTCTGCATAGACATATATGTATGTACATTCAACCCTGTCTTAAGCGGTCACATAGGGGAGTAGATAAAAGTGGCCGCTTAAGACAGGTGGCCACTGAGTACAAGTTGCCACATATATAGCCTTTAAAACATTTGTTGTTGTTTCTTGTTTTACTGTCTATACTGCTAATCAACGGATGTGTGCTTCACAGTTGACTACAAATCATCCTTCAGTAATAATGCAAATGGAATATATTAAATTCACCGTTCTCAACAAGTTTATTTTCTTTTTTCATTTAATTATTTAATTCCTGTTTCATGCAGTGTATTGTCATAGTAAGTGAATCTATAAATGTCAAGTGTAGCCTGCCCAGAGGCAACTACATGTAGATGCATGCCAGAGTCATACTTTCTTAATTGATACACAGTAGAGATGTCGGGACTGAATGAGTACTATTATTCCTGAAGGTGTGAAGATCGATTATTTGCTGCACCTTATTACTGTTGTTAAAATATCACTTTTTTATAATAGTAAAACTTTACTGTGGCCGCTTAATACAGGTATTTTAGCGATTTGTGATCCGATTTAGTTGGCAGGTGACCGCTTATTACAGGTGCATTTACATTATAAATCGTTTGGGAGGAAACAAAGTGGCCGCTTAAGACAGGTGACTGCTGAAGACAGGTGGCCTCTAAGACAGGTTTGACTGTATGTATGTATGTATGTATGTATGTATGTATGTACAGGTATGTATGTATATATGTGTGTGTGTGTGTGTGTGTATGTGTGTGTGTGTGTGTATGTGTGTGTGTGTATATATATATATATATATATATATATATATATTTAGGTATATATTGTAAAATAGCCACCAAATTCAAATATATTTCTTGTTTTTCCAATATCTTGCTATTAGTGATTTCATGATTTATGAATATACAGTTCTTAGACTGTCAAATCTGCATATATATTATAAAATAGTAAAATAGCCACCAAATGTCACATACATGTATATATTCATGTCTTCTAAGTTCTTGCTACTAGATCGAGATTTTTTTCATTTACAAATGCACAATTCATAGACTGTCAACTCGTTGGGATCACGGTCCTTTGTGAGCGACTTGACTTGCGCATTTTGTTGACAGGACACTTTTTAACACCAGCCTTGCACTGCGGTCTGATTCGGCCTCCTGTTATGAATGGGCCAGTTGTGAGTAGCGAGATTGGTGAACGTCGACCATTCATAAGAAACAAGGCTTACACAAACCTTAGAGAAGGCTCGGCAGTTTGTGCATTGATTAACGCAAGGATCGGGTCCAGTAAACACAAAGTGGTCGAGAAGAAGAAGAAAAAAGTTTTCAACCAGCACAGATCAATGACTGTCCAACACTATAGAGGGACGTTCTTTTTAAAAACGTGGATTTATATTCATCCTTGATGTTTGTATGTGTGTGTGTGGTTGGTTGGTCGGTCTTAATGGAAAATTGATAGATCAGGTTTATTTATATTGTAACATAGCCAGTGCAGAAAAGTTTTGCCAACAGACGTAATGACTATTAGAAGAGCAGGAATGATTTAAAACTTGGATTTATATTTGTCCATGACATGTATGTGTATGTGTGTGGTTGGTTGATCTTAATGGAAAATTGATAGATCAGGTATAACTTTATTTTGTGAGAAACCAGTGCAGCAATGTTTTCCCAAAAGACGTAACAACTGTTGATACAGCAGGAATGTTTTTTAAAACTTGGATTTATTTGCATCCTGAAAGCTGATGAAGCTGTTGGAAATTGATGGATGAAGATATTTTGTGTGTGTCTACAATGTGGTGATGTTGTTCAAGATGTGAACGTCTTCTACCTGTGGAATAATCTCTGTTCAGTGAACAGCTGTTAAACACCAGGAGATTTTGTTATTTTCTTTATCTCTATCAGTTTTGTATACCAAATTCATCGTGGTGGTCCTGGAGTTAAAAAAAAGAATCAATGCATGAGAGATCTGTGTGACCTTGCGTTTGAAGATTGTTTCAAGACTGTCAAACAATAGATATTATTGAGTATTGTTTTGGATCAATGGAGGTCTGTTCGTGGAACAAACGTTAGAACATTTAGGAAAAAAGAAAGATTGCACATCAAGGTGGACATACATGTATGTACCTGTGGCCCTTGAGAACGGAAATCAATATAGCAAAGGTTTGTGTGAGTTTATGTGTTAAAAGTTTTGTCAGTTTTTATTTTGTCGTTGAAACATTTGAAGCAGTGTTTTGCATACAGGTAATACATACATGTACTGTACAGTACTTATATAGGCTATCCGTAACGTGGTAAAATTTTAATCTAAAAAACAGGCTTTTGTTGTTGTTGTTGTTGTTGTAGTTTTTTAATTATTCACAAATACCCTGTAATAACAGGCTAGTTAATATACAAGTTACTGTTGTCTACTTGAAATTGGAATGATAGTGTGGCTTATGATGAGATTGTGTATAATACATTTATTTACAGTACTTTTTTGGTAGCATGTTAAACAGTGTTTTTCATATATATGTATGTGGATGTCTCTTAACTTGGTAAACAGTGGTACAGTGCTTGCTGGATGCGTGGTCGGTCTGGGATCGATCCCTGTCAGTGGGCCCATTGGGCTATTTCTCATTCTAGCCATGCACTATGACTGGCATATCAAAGGCTGTGGTATGTACTGCCCTGTCTGTGGGATGGTGCATATAAAAGATACCTTGCTACTAATCGAAAAAGAGTAGCCCATGAAGTGGCGACTGCGGGTTTCCTCTCTCATTATCTTTGTGGTCCATAACCATATGTTTAATGCCATATAACCGTAAATAAAATGTGTTGAGTGCGTCGTTAAATAAAACATTTCTTTCTTAACTTGGTAAATGTTTGGTAGAAGTCTACAAAATATAGCATATTATTACTGGTCATTTTCTACTACAGGTATCATAGATGATTTTAAGAGAAATTTAAGGTGGCTACTTAATGCAGGTCAATTTGTATTAGATGATTTAAGAGAATAATTGGTCTCTTAAGACAGGTGGTTGTTTTAGACAGGTCAAATAGCACCCTATTAGATCATGTAAGAAAACAATTAGTCTCTTAAGACAGGTGGTTGTTTTAAACAGGTCAAATGGTACTACATTAGATAATTTTAACAGAATAGGTCTCTTAAGGCAGTTGTTGCTTAATACAGGTCAATTTGTACTATATTAAATGATTTGAGAGATTAGTATGGTGGCCTCTTAAAGCAGGTGGTTGCTAATACAGGTTAGTTTGTACTATATTAGATGTCATAAGGTGGCATTTTAATACAGATGGCTGCTAAATACAGGTCAATTTGTCCTATATTAGGTGATTTAAAGTTATATAGTAAACAGCTTTTTAAACAGTTAACTGCTAAATACAGGTCAATGTGTCATATATTAGATTATTTAAAAGTATATAGTAAACAGCTTTTTAAACAGGTAACTGCTAAATACAGGTCAATTTGTCCTATATATTAGATAATTTAAAAGTATAGTAAATAGCTTTTTAAACAGTTAACTGCTAAATACAGGTCAATTTATCCTATATTAGATTATTTAAAAGTATATAGTAAACAGCTTTTAAAACAGTTGACTGGTAAATATAGGCAAATTTGTCCTATATTAGAATATTTAAAAGTATATAGTAAACAGCTTTTAAAACAGTTGACTGCTAAATACAGGTCAATTTGTGCTATATCAGATTTTTTTTTAAATATGTGCAGTATCACAGTAGAGAAATCTCTCAAATAAACAGTAAAACTTTAATGTTGGACATACACTAAATGATAAGAAAAATCTGCTCCACAGATTCAGACACCCAGCTGACTCCTGTATAAACAAGTGGTCACATATGACAGAGGGGGGGGGGGGGGGGGGGATATCGAGATCTCCAGTAACATGGACACATATATATGTCTCCAATAACACTGGCCATATCTTTTTATGACAGCCTCAAATTTATGCCAGCAGGAAACTACCCGAATGGATAACACTGTTGGTCTGTGTGGTGATTATTCGCTTGAGGAATATTCGTACAGCAGAAAGTGATTTGAGACACTTTATTGGATATGTGAGAATGTCCACGCTTGAACGTGATAGGTGTATGGCCAAGTAGGAACACATAGGAGCAGTGTATAGAGTAGTTTTGTGAGGTATATACATGTGTGTATGTACGCACTGGAAGACGGAAAGTCATAAGGTGTTTTGTTTAGAGAATATGGGAAGGGTTTTTCATACAAGTTTGAAACTTTTGTTTGGAGAATAAGGGTAGGTTTCTTTCACGCTGTGATAGGTTTTGTGTAAAAGACACTGCTGAAAATGAATGAGTTAAACAAATTTGTTCAGTGAAATTGTGAATGAAATATACATGTATAGATATATTTTTTTAATATTTAAAAAATAGTGGTAGTGGACCGTGAAATTATGAATTAAGTATTACTAACAGTGTGTATTAAGCTGAAATAAAAAAAAACTTCAAAAGTCCATGTACCTGTAGAAGCAGTGAACCGTAAAATTACAGAGTATTAAGTTAAAAAAATAAATAAAAAATACATGTATACATAAAGTTTGGAAAGTAATGGAAGTCAGCTGTATAATTGTAAATTATATGTTGTTGAAGGGTAATTGTCATATGTATTTTAGATTACATCAACTGAGTCATAATGTTTTAAATTGGATTCAAAATAGATCACCTTAAATGTTTTTCTGCCGAGCACTCAAAAGTTTATTTTTGGACTTAAGTTTTTTGAACTAGACATGAGTAGAATTTTTATTTTAGTTCTCCATTTTGACTTTATGTCTCTGACCTAACTACTAACTTGTTATTCCAAATTCCGCCCACCTCAAACTTACCCACCCACCCCCTCCTGTCCCGGACTTAGTCACTGGTGATGTCAGAGGCTAAGCCCATGATGGGTATGCTTGAAATCTTTGTAGTACATGAGCACGTAAATACATTGCAAGCTCAATCTCAAGCTCAAAATAGACTACATTAAATAGAAATTAATGTACAGTTAAAACAATTTATTTAAGTTTCTTAATGACTATATAATTAATTTCATTTCAACTTATTTTCGTACTTATATCCAATTAAGATTCAAGCACACTGTCGTGGGCATACACTTCAGCTATCTGGGCTGTCTGTCCAGGACAGTGGGTTAGTTGTTAGTTGATTAGTGGTTAGTGAGAGAGAGAAGAGGGTGGAGTGGCCTTACACCTACTCATTGAGCCCTTAAGAACTCGTTCTGGGTTGGAGCCGGTACCGGGCTATGAACCCTGTATTTACCAGCCTGTAATACGATGGCTTAACCACTGTGCCACTGAGGCCGGTTGGGCATGCTGGAAACCTTTGTGGTATGTTAGCACATAACTACATTTCAAGCTTAAGCTCAAGCTCAAGCTAAAAATAGACTACATTAAATAGAACCGAATGTACACTTAATCAATTTATTTAAATTTCTTTATTAGTCATTATCATTTCTCATGTGTGCATGTATATCTTATAGTTTTAATCAAATTGCAGTGTGAATTGAACTGAATGTATGACATTTTTTAATGAAAAAAGTTATATAGGTTAATGTATCTGAATTAATTTTATTTAATTTTCCCTGACATTTTTAATTCATGATTGAATTTTACTACCTTTAGAATTAATTTCTCATTGATGTATTAAAGTGTTAATTTATTGTTTCCTGTAGGCGACACTGTTGCCAGGGATTTTGGAAACAAAAAAGATTATATACTTAACCAATCAGATTAATTATATTTTTAAAAAGACTCAAGTGTGCTATTACCTATATATCGGGGTTTAGAGTTGAGTGCCAGTTGAATTGCAACTTCACTATAGAACACACTTTCAAAACAAAACTTGACTTAAGACTCTTGTCGGAGATTATAAAGCAAGGGGGATAATCTCCTAATACAACCAGTTGACTACCAGTCTATAGGCAACATGAGACTACCAGTCTAGGCAACATGAGGAAGGCTTATTTTTGAACACAGAGTACAAGACATATTTTGAAAAAAGATTAACATGTACACATACTTTTAAAGAAGTTGTTAAAATATTTTGACTAAGATTTAGATTTGAGGATATTATGTGTTAGTGCTGTCTGCTTTTTTTAATACTGTAATTTAGGTTTGAGGATATTATGTGTTAGTGCTGTCTGCTTTTTTTAATACTGTAATTTAGGTTTGAGGATATTATGTGTTAGTGCTGTCTGCTTTTTTTAATACTGTAATTTAGGTTTGAGGATATTATGTGTTAGTGCTGTCTGCTTTTTTTATACTGTAATTTAGGTTTGAGGATATTATGTGTTAGTGCTGTCTGCTTTTTTTTAATACTGTAATTTAGGTTTGAGGATATTATGTTACTGCAATCTGCTATTTTTGCTGCTACTGGGTTTTTTTTAACTATAACTTAGGAGGATCTGTTAATGATTTAGGTTTGAAGATGTGACATATTATTAGCGTCTGCTATTTTTCAACTATGATTTAGGTTTAAAGATGTGACATATTAATAGCATCTGCTATTTTTCAACTAGGATTTAGGTTTGAGAATATATTAATGGTTTCGGCTATTTTTTATGACTGATTTTGGTTTGAAGATATGTCAGTTTGGGTTTAAGAATATTATGCTAATATTGTACGTCTGCTGGGTTTTTTACTATGCTTTAGCTTTGAAGATTTCTTAATTTGGGTTTAAGAATATTATGCTAATATTGTACGTCTGCTGGGTTTTTTTACTATGCTTTAACTTTGAAGATTTGTCAATTTGGGATTAAGAATATTATGCTAATATTGTACGTCTGCTGGTTTTTTGACTATGCTTTAGCTTTGAAGATTTCTTAATTTAGGATTAAGAATATTATGCTAATACTGTCTGCTATTGTTTTTGACTGTGCTTTAAGTTTGAGGATAAAAATATTATGTTAATGCAGTTCGTCTGCTATTAAGAGCTCACAAAGTTGTCTTAATCCTGTTTTGTTTGTGACTTAAGATTTTGTGGAAACTTCTGACTTCCTTCTAGTTTGTTGACTTGGCGATAGAACACAGTGTTGTTAGTTTGTTACAGTCCATGTACACGGGTTCTGTGGTGTTTTAGTTTAGTCTCTTACAGGGTCTGTAGTGTACACTGGTGTCAAGTACATGTAAGCTTGAAAAGTTATATTATTTTAGAACTACTTTATATTTCATTGTCTGATATATTGTTGTGGATTGGTATTTCATAAAACTAATGATAATAATAATTAAAAAAAGAAAAAAACCCAAAAGACAAAACAACATATCTTTTGTCCATTGGTAAAACTTGAGTAACTCACATATTACTTGTTAAATGACAATTTTAAGTGATTTGAAGGCAATTTTCAAAATTTATTTATTACATTTTTTAAAAATATCTTATTTGTGGCCGGAGAAAACTTGACTTCTAGGATCTAGTTTTGCTATGATTATTCCACCGACTTAACAAGCTAACTGCAATAATTCACTGAAATATTACCTGAGCAATTAACCATGTAGCACAATACAAAATTGTCTTATTTCTATTTTTTTTCTCTCCAAAAAGTGAGTTATAACATTTTTCCATTTGACAACAGATATGTATTCTATTCCTTTTTATTACAAACCATATGTCTGATGCCATATAACCGTAAATAAAATGTGTTGAGTACGTCGATAAATAAAGCTTTTTTTTTCTTTTTTTTTTTTATTACAATCATGTATTTCAAATTTCAGCTTCACGGCTTTGTCATTCTACGGCAATTTGTGTTCACCTTATGTCGAGAAACGACAATTTGACAAAGTGCAGAAGATTTTCATTCATTGATTCATGTTGAGCTGCTGTCCTTTGATCCATATCGCTTAATGCATGTTGCTTGAACTGTGTCCGTTCCCATCACTTACTGGATGCATTACACAGGTTGTTTTATAGCAACACAAATGTCTTGACACTTCTGGGATTGCTGGAGTATTAACAACAACGATTAGAAAGCATGTGCGTAAAATGTGTGGATATACGTGTAGGTGCCTCCAGCGCTGTATACTGGGACATTTTTGCTGGAAAGCCGGTATATCTGTGTGGTTGTTGTGTGTTGCAAGGATTACAGGGACAACCATGAGTTAGAAAGTTCATAAAATTACTAATATAAGCAGGATTATATTCTTGTAAATGTGGAAATTTGCATGTTTCAAGATGTCCGTGTTGAAAAAGGATTACATGTAAATTAACATTTGAAAAGTTTGAATACTGATTGATGTACAAAATATCAAAAGGATTAAAGGATTATATTATCTTTAATAGGAGGCATTATCTGCATATTTTGAAGATCTTGATTTATCATGTGTCAGAAAATAGCAAGGATTAAGCACCATTAATGTTCGGCCATTTGCAAGTTTGAAGATTCGTCTATCAAGTGGATTAGATCAACACTTGAAGACTGTCCTACAACCTGATGTGTCTGATATCAAAAGGATTAAAGTGATATCAAAAGGATTAAAGTGATATCAAAAGGATTAAAGTAACATTAAACGGTTGCCACTGGCATGGATCCAGATCTGGTCTTATGTCTTGTGAAAAATAGCAAGGATTAAGTAGCAACAAGAGGCGGTCATTTGCAAGTTTCATGTGTCGCATATCAAAAGGCTTAAGACATCAAAAGGATTAATTTAACATTTATAGGCGACCATTTGCAAGTTTTAAAATTTTGTGTGATCACCTTCGTCAATAATGCTACAAGGATTAAATATCAAAAGGGTTAAATTGATATTTAAAAGACAGCCATTTTCAAATTTTAAGATTTTCTTATTGATATGTCAAAAGCATTAAAAGAATTGGGTATAAACGATTATTAAATTAATGATAAGACTGTGCTTTGCAATTTTCAAGGTGTTTGATCTCAAGCTAGTGAATTTTTTTATCAGGGCTAGTGGAAATTATCAGCTGTATTACCATATTATATAGGGCATTAGCCAAAGCGTCTTTGAGGGCTAGTGACTTTTGCAAACATTTGACAAACACTGTTGATCTCCACTTTCAAAAGGATTAAATACTCCAAGGATTATTTTTTACATTTGATGACAGTATTTTGTGTGCAGCAAGTCTTCTTCCAGTTTGTTACAAAAGAATTGAATACTTCAAAGATTATCTTTGCATTATGACAGTATTTTGCATGCCGTAAATCTTCTTCTTCCAGTTTGTTACAAAAGGATTAAATCCTCAAAGGATTATCTCTTTCATTTGATGACAGTATTTTGTGTGCAGTCAGGCTTCTTCCAATTTGTTACATGTTGCAAGGAATATCTAATCACTTGAAAACCAGTGACCATGTCTCTATCCAGCAAGTTGCCTGTACCCATATCGGGGAAGAAGAAGAAAATGGTTAAAAAGACTAGTGCTGTCACAATCCAGGTATATATATATATATAGTGTTTCTACCACAGTACGTAATTCAACAATAAAATCAACTAACCACCCATAGAAGGAAGTGTCTTATTTAACGACGCACTCAACACATTTTATTTACGGTTATATGGTGTCGGACATATGGTTAAGGACCACACATATATTGAGAGAGGAAACCCACTGTTGCCACTTCATGGGCTACTCTTTTTGATCAGCAGCAAGGGATCTTTTATATGCACCATCCCATAGACAACTAACCACCTATAGATTCTTTCTTAAAGGTTAGCTCTATAATAAAATAAAGTATCACTGTAGTAAACACTATATCAAAGGTCGTGGTATGTGCTGTCTTGTATGTGAGATGGGGTATATAAAAGATCCCTTGCTATTAATGGAAAAATGTAGCAGGTTTCCTCTCTTAAGACTATATGTCAAAATTACCAAATGTTTGACATCCAAAAGCTGATGATTAATAAATCAATTGCTTAAATGGTGTCATTAAAGAAAATAAACTTTTAAAATGTGGGTTGTCACTAAAAACAAAACAATAATACATAGTAACATTTATGTAAAACTGCAGCATTAAAAAACACATCCTGTTATATCCAAAATAATAATGAAATCCCAATGTTCTTTTTATTAATTAGACTGATGAGGTGTTGTTGCATTTACAGCTATAATATAAATATTCACTCAATACATTAATCACATACAGTAAAATACATTTAAAATGAACATGTTTAGAACGTAAAGTCCAGTTTTATCTCCGAATACTTATATTAATGACCAACTTATGCAGATGTGTACAACAGATTACTGCTATAAGGAGCTAACTATCATGGTCCATTCCTGTTCGTTATAAGAGTACTTTACTGTTTTGTCATCTTGTATGTAAAGACCAACTTGCTTCAGTAACATGTTCTCAAAATTATCTGTGTTGACTCAGTCTTTTGAGTTCATTTGTTCCAGTCTGATGAACGCAAATGGTTTACATAACATAGTTTGATTTCTGTATCTATGTAACAGGTATTCCTTTTAAAGTGAAATAGCCCATTCAGCTGACACTATGCCATAAAATGACTGTTCTAGTTATATAGCCAAATGTATGTTTTATTGTGTCTGTTAGTTTTGTGTGTTTCATTATAACAGTATCAGGTTGGGATCCAGTTCAAAATGCATTTAAAATATGGAAAGAAACATGGAATATGTGTCTACCAATCACCACAGCAGATCTTATCTTATATACAACCCCTGCAATAGCTCACGGCAATTGGCAATGCTGTGGAGAGATTGCCATCGAGGTTTTATAATTGTCCACAGCACTTTGTCTGCTGTTAGATGTCAAACATTTGGTAATTCTGACTAGGGGTGTAACGATATCTCGAATATTCAGTGAACCGAACAGCGGTCTGTATAGTAGTTGCATTCAAACCGAATACAGGAATACATATAATATTATGTAATGCTAACTGTACAGTTTATGTCCATGGCATTTGTTTAATTGCAGAGGTTGATATATAACTATAATAGATGTGTAACGTATGTCTCCCATTAAAGGGACATTCCTGAGTTTTCTGCAATTTTTAAGATGTTGTCGACTAACAGAGACTTTTTAACGATTGTAATTAGATATCAAATATATTTTTCTGCATAAAATATTAGTGGCTGTATATTAGACGTGTTTCTGATCATTAAATTTCATTTTATTTCCTAAAATATAGTTTTTTCGTACGTACAAATTTATTCAAAGACAAAATCCAGTTTGGGCTTCTTAAAAATATTAAGATGACCAGAAACACATTGAATATACAGAAACTGATATTCTAAACAAGAAAATATATTTAATAGGTAAGTTTAATCGTAAAAATATTCTATGAGTCGGAAACATCTTACAATGGAGTAAACTCAGGAATGTCCCTTTAAACCATACTGCCTCATTCTGGTTCAACATTTCCACCACCTCGGGTGTACTTTTCCTATCCCACATGACCACATAATTATGATGAAGTCTTATAGTGATGTATTTAACCTAAAAACAACCGGCTTCGGTTGCATCGTGGTTAGGCCATCGGTCTACAGGCTGGTAGGTACTGGGTTCGGATCCCAGTCGAGGCATGGGTTTTTTAATCCAGATACCGACTCCAAACCCTGAGTGAGTGCTCCGCAAGGCTCAGTGGGTTGGTGTAAACCACTTGCACCAACCAGTGATCCATAACTGGTTCAACAAAAGGCCATGGTTTGTGCTATCCTGCCTGTGGGAAGCGCAAATGAAAGATCCCTTGCTGCTAATCGGAAAGAGTAGCCCATGTAGTGGCGACAGTGGATTTCCTCTCAAGATCTGTGTGGTCCTTAACCATATGTCTGACGCCATATAACCGTAAATAAAATGTGTTGAGTGCGTCGTTAAATAAAACATTTCTTTCTTTAACCTAAAAACAATTACAGCAAACTGATGTTTTGTTTGCTTTTGGGTGTTTCCCCCCCACCCCCCACAAATTGTTTTAGATTGGTTTTAAAGATATTTAATATTTTATTACATACCTATTCAATCTTACTATAGTGTTAAAGACATTTTCAAACCATGTGATAAATTTATCACCTGTAAATGGGGAATTCCCTTTTTCTTTTTACTGCAGTTAGCACCTTTTATTTACTGACGTCATATATGATTTACAAATTACTCACATCGTATTTGAACATTACACAAGGCTACCGTAGAGTATGATTCTTAACGTTAAGCAAATCCATGAAAAGAGTATTAATCATAGATTTAAGAACGAGTTGTTATGACGTTAAGTTAAAAACCATTTTTGTAAAACGTGAAAGAAGGTACGTTTATGTTTATTTTGTACAAGAACATACCACTTGACTACTACGTGGTCTCGTGGTATATATTCTTGCGCAAAATAAACTTGTGCAATAAATAGGAAGTGAAAACAATGTATGTGAAGTTCTGTATAATTATTGATTGTAAATCTGGTGGGTTTCTCTGTTTTTGTCTGTCTGTCTGTCTGTCTGTCTTTGTCTTTGTCTGTCTCTCTCTCTTTCTTTTGTCTCTCTGTCTCTCTCCCCCTCTCTCTTGCCCTTCTCTCTCTCTCTCTCTCTCTCTCTCTCTCTCTCTCTCTCTCTCTCCCTCCCTCCCTCCCTCCCTCCCTCCCTCCCTCCCTCTCTCTCTCTCTCTCTCTCTCTCTCTCTCTCTCTCTCTCTCTCTCTCTCTCTCTCTCTCTCTTCTCTCTCTCTCTCTCTCTCTCTCTCTCTCTCTCTCTCTCTCTCTCTCTCTCCACAAATTGTTTTCTGTTTGGTTTTAAAAGTGTTCAATATTGTATTGATTGTAAATCTCACATTACCTGGTGCTGTGAGTCATACCCTGTGCATAATTTACACACCTGTGTAATATCGCCTGATTCGTGTTTCCCATTAGATGATCAGTTTAGCAGCTCTTGTTCTCTTTCTCTTCACTTTTGCATGTTGCGTCATGTCAGCATTGCGCGTTCATCAATATTAAACATCATTTTCATTGATTCTTGCCATGGAACAAAATGTGCTTTCTTCATTGAATTTTTTTTATTTTTTTTTTATTTTTTTACTTTACTTTACTCATGGATGTCAATAATTAATCACCATAGCAACAGAAATTACTCCCATAAAATCAGGAGGTGAAATCTAATGGTTGGAAAACGTTATGTAATATAAATAAATGTGTATTTCTGTGTAGAGTTTGACTTGTTTGTAATTTAGGACAGTCAAATTAGTTTTAAACATCCATCCTAATGGTATCATAAAATTGGTGGCTGTTTAATACAGATCAATCTGTACAATATTTGGTTTGAAAGAATGTTCACTTTAGACAAGTGGCTGTTTAATACAGGTCAGTGTGTACTATATTTGATGGTTTGAAATAATGTTAATTTTAGACAGGTGGCTGTTTAATACAGGTCAGTGTGTACTATGTTTGATAGTTTGAATGATCACTTTAGACAGGTGGCTGTTTAGTACAGGTCAATCTGTACAATATTTGGTTTGAAAGAATGTTCACTTTAGACAGGCGGATGTTTTAATACAGGTCAATCTGTACTATATTTGATTTGAAAGAATGTTCACTTTAGACAGGTGGATGTTTAGTGCAGGTCAATCTGTACTATATTTGGTTTGAAAGAATGTTCACTTAGGACAGGTGGCTGTTTAATGCAGGTCAATCTGTACTATATTTGGTTTGAAATAATGTTCACTTTAGACAGGTGGATGTTTTAATACAGGTCAGTTTGTACTATCTGTATTTGATGGTTTGAAAGAATGTTCACTTTAGACAGGTGGCTGTTTAAAACATGTCAGTCTGTACTATATTTGGTTTGAAAGAATGTTCACTTTAGACAGGTGGATGTTTTAATACAGGTCATTCTGTACTATATTTGATGGTTTGAAATAATGTTCACTTTAGACAGGTAGATGTTTGATACAGGTCAGTCTGTACTATATTTGATAGTTTGAAATAATGATCACTTTAGACAGGTGGATGTTTAATACAGGTCAGTCTGTACTATATTTGATGGTTTGAAATAATGTTCACTTTAGACAGGTGACTGTTTAATACAGGTCAGTGTGTATTATACTTATATATACTATATGCCTTGGCTCCTTGAACCTATTTCTGGTTAAATACGGTATTAATCCTTGGCTATGGTGTATCAAAGGCTGTGTCATGTCATGTCATAGGGTTTTATGTGCACATTCAGAACAAGCTGTTGTTGCGCATGCCTGTCCATGACAGGAAAGCTGGGGGGAGTGGAGAGGAGGGACCGCCTGCACTGGAGGTGCAAGGGAGCACCAGCAGCCCGATCAAATCGGTAGCAGGCGGGTGGGGTGGTGGTGGTGCTATGGAATTTGAATGGAGCAGTTAAATACCAAAGAGAAAAGGGTGTGCAATTTTGATTGAGGGAATTTGGCGCAATTTTGAATGGTCGGTCGAAAGGTAAATGGCCAAGCTAAAAGGCTGTGGTGTGTGCTGTCCTGTAAAGGAAAATGCATTTGAAAGATCCACACCCAATATGGTAATTTTGACATATAGTCTTAAAGAAAAAACCCTACATTTTTCCATTAATAGCAAGGAAACCTTTATAAGAACGAAGGGCAGGACCACTACACCCTCTTCTCTCTCACTAACCTCTAACCAACTAACAACTGACCCATTGTCCTGGACAGACAGCCCAGATAGCTGAGGTGTGTGCCCAGCTAGGACAGCGTGCTTCAACCTTAAGTTGAAATGATTGTTTTTATGCATTGATTGGGTTGCAGCAAAAAAAAAAATTCTTTTCCTTTGTTTTTTTAAGTTGTCCTGACCTAAATATTTATTATTATTTTTATTTTTCTTTCATCATACTTTTATGTAGAAGTGTTCTGTGTCGTCCTGATAGTGTTACAATACGAGTGAGAGAAATTGATTAATCTCGTACTCCTATTCGTCAGTGACGGGACCGCCGATTCGGCACAATGTGCAATAGTAATACAGAAATAACTTTGATCATTACACTTTACGCCTGATTTACTCTCGATCGAATACGTCTTTATCCGACCCATATTCCATCCATAAATTAGAGGGATTTTTGTAACGTAAACAATGGAATAGATTTTGGTAAAATGCATAGTTCTAAAAGAGAGAAATGGGCTTTAATGATTATATCATTTATCAAGCTCGTATAATCCCATCTGTGAATTACTTACATGTAGATGTGACATTATGAAATATGAATTATGGAATGGATGTCAATAAAAACTAAAACTAAAAACATGTACATGTATATATATAGGGTGTATACTACCAAATCAAATCCCATAGATGACAATAATAACATATGTGGCTAAAACTCCTACCTGCAACGTATCAATCGACATAGACGCCACGGATATAACTACTACCACCCCTTACACTTAAAGTGAATCACAAAAAAGTGGGTGTCAAGCTGCTCATTTCTGAGATAACGGGTAGCGTCTATGACTACCCTAGTTCCGCACAAAATTTGAGTACTTTTTTTTACAGGTACCCCATACATGTTCCAAGCACAAGGCTGCTTGACACAGTGGTACTAGATGAAATAAAATTGCATACTTTTTTAGCCCAGATGAAACTAATTTTGTTTACAACCAACACACTCACATTTATAACCAATCACAGGACTTGTGGTGTTCACTTCTCTATCAAAAGTTGGGTGCACCTCGAACTTTGACCCAGCTGGAAGTTATTTGGTTTAGTACTACCTATATACACATTTTGTATGTGTATCATATTTATCAATTTCAAATTCTATCTCTACACACGTGATGTTGCATGTTAAACTGTACTTGTAACTATTTAATATAAATAAATGGAAGGTTTTGCTAAAAATGAAGTACTATAGTGTTTTAAAACAGAGAAACATGTTTTATCACTACCTGTAGATGTATTAAAATTGGAATTAATGATACGTACATGTAGGTTTTTTTTATATATTTTTTTATTTAGTATTTTTTTTTTTATTAAGGGTTATAATATCAGAACTTCTTATATAATATTTAATTGGTTTAGTTAATTAATGTTATTTAAATACCTGAACCAGTGATTCATGATTGGTGTATCAAAGGCTGTGGTATGTGCTGTCCTGTAAAGGAAAATGCATTTGAAAGATCCACACCCAACATATTTTTCATGCTGGGGTGTCATTAAGCATTCATTTATTCATTCATTCATTCATTCATTCATTCATTCATTCATTCATCCATTATAAAAGATCCCTTGCTGCTAATGGAAAAGAATTTAGCAGCTTTCCTGTGAAGAATACGCATCAGAATGAGCAAATACCTGACCTCCAGTAGCCGATGATTACCAAGTCAGTTTGCTCTAGTGGTGTCATTAAACAAAACTGAGTTTAACTGCAAATGAGTGAACTTAAAACAATTCACCATTGTCCTGGACAGTCCAGCGAGAGAGAACAATGTGCTATATTTTACCTTCATGTAGCAATTGGCTTTTACAACTGATTAAATTTCGTGAGGTTAATTTACATGACATAAATCTGTTTTAATCTGGAGAATGAAACCCTTAATAATTACAGCATTTATCTAGTATTACCTTGTGGATGCATAACAAATTAGTGATTTTAATAATATGAAGAAAAAAGTGCTATATATTTAATCTAACACCTTGCTTTTACCATTTGATTAAATTTCATGATGATTGTTTACTAGACATAAAACTTGTTTAAACTGGGGAACAAAACCATTAGCAATTATTACATATATATAGCATTACCATGTGGTAATTGTTATGTTAAACATTGTGTTCAGTGACAAATTAGTGATTTGAGTACTGTATTTCACCTACCACCTGGATTTTACAATTGAATGAATTTCATGGCGTTGATTTACAAGACAAATCTCTTTTAAACTTGGTGTACCAAACCGTTAAGAATTACAGCATTTATCTAGTATTACCCATTACCATAGTTTGACACCCAATAGCCGATGTATTTTTCGTGCTGGGGTGTTGTTAAACATTCATTCATTATTATTATCTAGTATTACCAAACGGTAATTGGTTTTTTAGACATTGTGTAGGGTAACAAATGAGTAATTTTAATAATATGAAGACAAAAATGCTATATTTAACCTAGCATCAATCTTTTACAGTTGATTAAATTTCATTACGTTAAGTTACAAGACATAAATCTTTTTTAAACTTGTTGAACCAAACCGGAATTACAGCATTTATCTACTATTCTTACACACACGTTGGTGAGAACACCATGCGTTATTTTTGATAACACATAGTTGTTTACACACGTACGTGTGTTAGCAATTTCAAGACATATGACTGGCTGCTCCTAGGTGATGACCAGGTCACCAATGTCATACGTCCAATAAAAAACAGCACAGTGGGAATCGATTACACTGTGATGTATAGTTAACCTGGCAATCATGTGTGTCTGTGATGTGTAAGTCAGCTACAAGTGCAAATTAAGGGTGGTAAATATCTCTTAGTCGATAAAGATGTTAAAATTTGCTTAAAACCTGGGTTTTTTTAGGATATGTAAGAAATAGAATAATACATTTGTGTCCCTTAGATACCATTTATCTCACAACTCATTGTTTAAAAACGTATCAAACTTGCTTTCACTTGTTAAATACATTTTAAAACAACTCATTGTGAGATACTGGTATCTAATGGCTACTCATGTATTATTCTCTATATATCATGTAGTATAATAATTTTTGTTATTTTAAACATTTTGCAGGTTAACAAAATAAAATAAGTTGTTTTTAATATATGAAGAAAAAACCTCCAGAGAGAATTAAGAAAGCACTTCACCTAGTACCTAGCTTGCTTATACAATTGATTAAATTTCACGACAGTAATTTACAAGACATTTTAAACAGGGTTGGACGTAGCCCAGTGGTAAAGCACTCGCTTGATACGCGGTCAGTTTAGGATCGATCCCCGTCGGTGGCCCCATTTGGCTATTTCTCATTCCAACCAGTGCTCCACAGCTGGTGTAACAAAGGCAGTGGTATGCACTATCTTGTCTGTGGGATGGTGCATATAAAAGATCCCTTGCTGCTAATCGAAAAAGTGTAGCCCGTGAAGTGGTGACAGCGGGTTTCCTCTCTCTATATCTGTGTGGTCCTTAACCATATGTCCAACGCCATATAACCATAAATAAAATGTGTTGAGTGTGTCGTTAAATAAAACATTTCCTTCTTTCCTTCCTTCCCTTTTAAACGTGGTGAACCAAATCCATATTTTAAACATTGTGTATAAAATTAGTGATTTTAATAATATGAAGGAAAAAACAGAGAGCTATATTTCACCTAGGACCTGAATTTGACAATTGATAACATTTGTTGACGTTGATTTACATGTACAAGACATACATGTAAATCTCTCTCAAACTTGGTGTACCAAACCATTAAGAATTACAGCATTTGTCTATTAATAATGTGTGTTATTTTAAACATTTTGCAGGTGAACAAATAAAATAAAGTTTATTTTGTTTAACCACATCACTAGATCACATTGATTTATTAATCATCTGCTATTGGATGTCAACTTTTTGACATCTAGTCTCAGAGAGGAAACCCACTACATTTTTCCCTTAGTAGCAAGGGATCTTTTATATGCACCATCCCACAGACAGGATAGCACATACCATGGCCTTTGATATACCAGTCGTGGTACACTGGCGGCTGCGATGAGAAATAGCCCAAATGGGCCCACCGACGGGGATCGATCCCAAACCGACCGCACACATATCAACCGAGAGCTTTACCACTGGGCTACGTCCTGCCCTCAGGTTGTCTAAATTAAATTGGTGATATTCAGTAATATGAAAGAAGGAAATGTTTTATTTAACGACGCACTCAACACATTTTAGTTACGGTTATATGTCATCGGACATGTGGTTAAAGACCACACAGATATTGAGAGAGGAAAACCTCTGTCATCACTTCATGGGCTAGTCTTTTCGATTAACAGCAAGGATCTTTTATATGCACCATCCCACAGACAGGATAGTACATACCACGGCCTTTGTTACACCAGTTTTGGAGCACTGGCTGGAATGAGAAATAGCCCAGTGGGCCCACCGACGGTAATCGATCCTAGATCGACCGCGCATCAGGCGAGCGCTGTACCACTGAGCTATGTCCCTCCCCCCAAATTGATAAAATGTCATGACGTTGATTTACAAGACATAAATCTCTCTCAGACTTGGTGTGTAACAACCGGTAACAATTGTGTGATCAGGTGAACCAGTTATGATATGCTTTGTATGATGGATTTTTCTCACCGTGTGTCAGCTCGTGTGTGATTATGACATAATTTGCTTGCCGACACTATCGAGCGTTTTTCAGGTCAACCAATCGGTGACAGTGCATGTGTAATTAACCCGACAATAACACACACTGATTACCGTCAGCCTGAGTGATTGAGTAATAGAGTAATGTGTTTAACTTGTCCACAGTATTACGAAGCTCTGTGTAAATCATGATATCAGTTTAGTCTTATTCAACTTTGTTATTTCCACCTTGTTGATTAGAAATTACTACAGGAAAACCTCTCAAAACTGGACCCTCTGTAAACCGGAATTCCCCCAAAACTGGACATTTTTCATGGTCCTTTTTTTTAAAATCAGTACAGAACTTAACCTCTATAAACCAAATACCTCTTAATACTGGACATTTTACTTGGTACCCTGGGTGTCCGGTTTAAAGGGGTTTCACTGTATGTGTTAGTGGTTCTGAGCCTAGTGGTTAAACACTTACTTCATGAATGGTCGGTCTAGGATCGATCCCCATCAGTGGGCCCATTGGGTTATTTCTTGTTTCAGCCAGTGTTTGTGGGATGGTGCATATAAAAGATCCCTTGCTGCTAATCGAGAAAAAGAGTAGTCCGTGAAGTGCAAGGTTGGGATAGCCTAGTTGTAAAGCGCCTGCTTATTGCACGGCTGGTTACGGATCGACTCCGTGTCGGTGGGCCCATTGGGCTATTTCTTGTTCCAGCCAGTGCACCACCACTGGTATAGCAAAGTCTAATTGTTTGCTGGATGTCTGAATATTTGAAATGGTTTTAGATACAGAGAATACTACACGACTTTCAGTTTAATACCATTTTTATGCACGAGTACATTAGAAAATTGTATCCAGCTCGCTTTTGCTCGCTAAATACCATTTTCTAATGTACTTGTTCATAAAAATGGTATTAAACTAAAAGGAGTGTGGTATTTTATTTATTACTTACCTATAATTATTGCTTAGAATTCATGAAACATAAGCAAACATTCAGAGTTCCTGGTGTTCGAGTGTCAGCAAAGGCCCCGCCCACAATCGAGGTTAATGACCCAGATTTTGATTTCACAAATAGTTTATTCGATGGAACTTTTAAAACTAAAAAAGTTCAGACAACCGTTTTTCGCTAATGTTTACGAGCTGTTTTGACTGGTTTCCGAAATGGTCATTCTTTTTAACATGAAATGCATAAACCAGTTTGCCAGACAGGTATCTCACAATGTGACGTATGATTGTGTTATTAAACTCTGATATCTCTGACAGGTATGTAATAAATACATGTATTACAAATCTAGGAATTGAGCTAACTGTATACTGATTGTTTAAAATTGTTTTATATATTAAAAATCTGGGAATTACATTTATCGGTGGAAATCTATAGATTGAGCTAATTGTACACTGAATATTTGAAATTGTTTTATATACCGTATTATGAATCTGGAATTACATTTATCAGTGGACATAGATCTATATATTGAGCTGATTGTACACTGAATATTTGAAATTGTTTTATATATTATGAATCAAGAATTACTTTTATCGGTTGACATTTATACAGGTAGATCTGTTGAGTTAATTGTCCGCTAAATATTTAAAATTGTTTTATATAGTAAGAATTTGGGAATTACATTTATCGGTGAACATCTATAGATTGAGCTAATTGTAGGCTAAAGGTTTGAAATTGTTTTATATATTATGAATCAGGAATTACATTTATCAGTGGACATCTATAGATTGAGCTAATTATAGGCTAAACGTTTGAAATTGTTTTATATATTATGAATCAGGAATTACATTTATCGGTGGACATCTATAGATTGAGCTAATTGTTCGCTAAATGTTTGAAGTTGTTTTATTGATCCTCTGATCAGTTAGAGAAAGTGTCAACAGATTAGGCGTCGTGAAGCCGTGTCGCCGTGACGATGATGTAGCACACCTCTCTGTTAATCACCCGACAGTAACGTCGTTTCAATCACACTGGAGACGTTAAAAGCTTTCCTGTTTCACTCAAATCTATTAAGAAATATTTTTTCTATTGATTCTGGGTTTTCGCTTACTTTCACCTTTTTTCATTACTAGTGATGTGATTTACCTCATTCGGTTGAGTGCTCGCTTGAGGTGCTTGCATCGCAGGATCGAACCACCTCGGTGGATACATTCAGCCGATTGTTTTTTTTCTCGTTCCAACCAGTGCACCACAACTGGACAAAGGCTGTGGTATATGCTTGGTATATGCTTTTCTGTCTGTCGGAAAATGCATGTCGGAAAAGTTACCAAATTATAATTAATAAATTAATATATGTTCTAGTGGTGTCGTTAAACAAAATAAACTTTTACTCTTGTTCTCCATCTGTATAATATTATATATTAGATACCAGTCAGTATAATATTATATATTAGATACCAGTATGTATAATATTATATATTAGATACCAGTATGTATAATATATATTATATACCAGTCAGTATAATATTATATATTATATACCAGTCAGTATAATATTATATACCAGTCAGTATAGTATATATTAGATACCAGTCTGTATAATATTATATATTATATACCAGTCAGTATAATATTATATATTATATACCAGTCAAAAAATATTGTTTTGTTTGCTGTCTAGAATATATAAACACTCCATAGGCAGGCACAGTATCGCAGAAAGATCTTGTAACACAAAACTCAAGCAATTTTCCATTGTAGATTTATCTTCATTGCAAAGTTATATATACACACACACAATTGTTCATTGCGCAGAGCGTGCACATAAATCTTTATCTTATTGCACGACACAACAATAATAAGCAGCAAGGTTGTGTTTTTGTTTTTGTTTTTCCCTAAACATTATTACCTTCATTATTACCTTCTTCTGAATGTGTGTGGCACTTCAAGGCTATCCGTGAACGAACCTTGATGGAAAGATTATAGAGTGCAATAATTGTACCAGTACAATACGCACGGTATTGTATGCTGGTGTGGTGGGGTGGTATATAATGTGTTGGTATTATTGTGTACTGGTACAGTGTATTTGTGGTTTGGAATTGGGTTAAACATGTTGTGAATGCAATCTCTGATCTCGAATTCATAGTTAATTATTTTGTTTATTTATTTTTAACCTGTATAAACAATGGCATATTTTTCAAAAGATCCTTTTATTTTGCTGGCCTAACATAAATATATTTGTATATGTACAGTGATACCTGTGTTAACTGGACCCTGAAGTAACTGGAACCCTGTTAAAACAGTTGGAAGCAAGATGGTATGATGATGATGATATTCAAAAGAAAAGAAAAGAACCCCCCCCCCCCCCCCCCCAAAACCACACAAACAAAATTCACACCCCGAACCCCAAAATTCAATGTCTGCAAAATACATGAGTGAGTGATAATTATTTTGAATATTTGTAGGAGATTACAGAGAGGATGGTAGAATTAGTTACAATAATGGCTGATGTTAATGATAAAAAACATTGATATTAATGACCTGTTTTCTGTGTTTGTAGGAAACCATGGAGAAGAAAGTAGAAGAGCTGACTCGTCAGTTAGCGGAGGAGAAACAGACGTCGCGACGCACGGTGGCCAAACTCCAGAGAGAGATCGCGCGACTCAAGAGTGAACGCAACTATGCACAGGTGAGTCGACATTTGAGTCGTCAAATAGCAGTTTTAAAAAAAAACCCACTTGTCCAGTTGTTCTAGTGGTAAAACGCTTGCTTGATGCATGATCGCTATGGGATTGATCCCCGTCAGTGGGCCCATTGGGCTATTTCTGGTTGCAGCCATAATTCCACCACGAATGCTATATCAAAGGCCATGGTATGTGCTATCCTGTCTGTGGGATGGTGCATATATAAAAGATCCCTTGTTACTAATGGAAAAATGTAGCGGGTATTCTCTCTAAGACTATATGTTTATAATGCTCTTTCATTTTGAGCAATCAAAAATATTGTACCTGAATAAAATTAACAACTTATGTGAGCATGTGAAGATATTGGTGGACAAGTAGATTTCTGTATTTCTATTGCTGAAACTGTATATTCAGCCCATTGGGCTATTTCTCATTCCAGCCAGTGCTCCATAACTGGTGTAACAAAGGCTGTGGTATTTACTACCCTGTCTGTGGAATGGTGCATATAAAAGATCTCTTGCTGCTAATCAAAAAGAGTAGCCCATGAAGTGGTGCCAACGGGTGTCCTCTCTCAATATCTGTGTGGTCCTTAACCAGATGTTTGACACCATATAACTGTAAATAAAATGTGTTGAGTTCGTAGTTAAATAAAACATTTCTTTCCTGTATATACAGGATGTGCCTTTAACACCTGTTAATTGGTTTACAAATATTGAATTGGGATGGTATTAGGATTTAATAACTATTAGTGAAAAAATACAAAATAGATGTAGGTAGTGAAACCCGTCAAACTGAAGGAAGGAAATGTTTTATTTAACAATGCACTCAACACATTTTATTTACGGTTATATGGCATCAGACATATGGTTAAGGACCACACAGATTTTGAGAGAGGAAACCCGCTGTCGCCACTACATGGGCTACTCTTTCCGATTAGCAGCAAGGGATCTTTTATTTGCGCTTCCCACAGGCAGAATAGCACAAACCATGGCCTTTGTTGAACCAGTTATGGATCACTGGTCAGTGCAAGTGGTTTACACCTACCCATTGAGCCTTGTGGAGCACTCACTCAGGGTTTGGAGTCGGTATCTGGATAAAAAATCCCATGCCTCGACTGGGATCCGAACCCAGTACTTACCAGCCTGTAGATCGATGGCCTAACCAGACCTGTCAACCTTTAGTCAAGAGAAAGCAGGAGGTGTGTGTTGAAAAAGCAGGAGATTTGGTCAAAAAGCAGGAGATTTTTTAAATTCACACAATTTAACCCAAAATCACAAGATTTAAAAAAAACATTATTACAATAAGTTATATGAATACTTTATAATGTCATATATACTTCTTAACTTTAGATCTTGGCATTAAAAAAAAATATATATATATATATTTTATCCAAAAATTTTAAGAACATGAACAAGAAATAAAAAATTTAATTAGTACATTTACAGTATTACACTTACAGCCTTACGGGTTGCGTTACATTATCATTTGTGGTTAGTGTACCTAAGTACCAAAGACAAATTTATATAAATCTTATAAATTAATATTCAGTTTTTACTATAATGAGGAACGGTGGCGTGGTACTGATTTAAAATCATTATAATGATGCAATAAACATTGTATTTTCATTAATCATAAGTAAAACCTCATTACAGACATCGTGTGAAATATACCGGAATTATACCCATTTCCGTGAGTAACTTTATGTCAATGTCAAACACAACATTTTTTAAATTGTACAAAAATAATTTCTTGAAGTGTACCCTTATAACCAACATTTTACCGCACAAACATACAAAATTAACTGACCACAAGTATGTTTATACAGCTAATTGGTCTTTTCGTTGTACTTGCTGTGACATGTGATTTTAACATGCATCGTGTGTATCACTGTCAACTCGGGAGTCTGGCAGTTCAGATTTTGTCATAGTGCATTATGTAATCCAGTGGGAAGACATTTTACAATTCAGAGGTGTTATTAGAACTAAATTGGATAGTGTTTTTTTTTATATATGGCAACACTGAATGTCAATACACAGCCTGTTTAATTAGCAGCAACACGCTTCATAGCCATTACGATGACAACAAACATTATAATAACACATCATTTTATAAACTCCATGTGCTTTTTTAACAATATAAATAGGCTATCCCACAATTCTCACTTCGGCAAAGGTTAAACAGTCGGGACAATTCGGCCTGTTACATTCTCGGAAACCGAAAGTAGTCGACATTTTCCGAATGAGAAAAAAAGCCAGAGTTACTTCCCTTCTGTTATTTTGACAAAAGAGGATCGATTTTTTTTTATGCTTACAAAAATGTCATTTAACAGGAGAAACTGTCTCCCGCACAGGGGTAAGGAGATTTGATCAAATACCGGGAGACTCCCGCGGAATCCGGGAGGGTTGACAGGTCTGGGCCTAACCATGATGCCACCGAGGCCGGTTTTTTAAATATAAAGTACAGAAGAGAACCTCTCTAACCTGGAAACCCATTAATCCTGATCCCTTGGCTGTCCGATATAGGAATGTGTCACTGTATGCCACTGAATTGTTTGAATATTTTAACATTCAGAAGATATTAACAGATAGTCTAAGTATTGCTCGTTTCCAAATGAAATTTCCCAATTTTAGTTTGGGCAATGCTAGACAGATTTGTAGCTGATTATATGCAAACAGATTTAAAAAAATAATAATAATAATTATTGAAAAAAAATCATGCATCTATGAGAGTAGCTAGAAATAGTCTAATATTTTATTAAGTATCTTTAATATTAAATGTGTTTGGTTTCTTTTCTTCTTTTTTTTCACTTAATTAAAAACTATTTCCACTATCTGTACATTCTCAAGCTTTTCTTGTATTTCTTTTATCATTCATTCAGTCAGCATACATGTAATTTCTTTTCTCATCAAATCCTTTGATTTATCACAACTGGATTGAGTCTTGCTAATCCAAGACATTTATTTCCAAAAACTATTTTCCATACCACCAGTTCTGAATAAACAGGACGTGACCTGAAACGAACCCATATTCTCCCACTGACTAGTAAATATTATTAGCTTTTCTTGGACACTGTCCATGGCCGTGCAAGAATGCCGGTGCCCATGGAACAAGATGGCTGTTGCCAGGCGATCTATTTCTCATCAGTTTTGATGGTGGACAATATTTGGCAGATAGGATCTGTGTGATCTTGTTAAGAAGATTGATCTCCTTTCGATGGACGTCTGTTCGGTTTATTGAATCGTCTTTATGGCCCGGCACTCAAAGTCGAAGCTGTCATTATTATTACGCTAAAATTGCAAATCACTTTCTGCGTTTGAAGGTTCGGACACACAAAAGAAAGTTCGGGAAAAGTTTGTTTAGAGTGTCATGGTCGTGCTTATTAATGAAAAATTACTGTCAAGCTTGTGGTAAGCAGCCATCGAAGAGAATATAATAATGTGCCCTCTTTAGACAGGTGGCTGTATAATACAGTTTATACTCTGTACTCTTTATATTTTGAGAGAATAATAAGATAGCCTCTTTCAACAAGTAGCTGTTGTAGGTTTTTAATTGACCTCAGTGGTGTCGTCGTGGTTAAGCCATCGGACATAAGACTGGTAGGTAAAGGGTTCACAGCCCGGTACCCTCTCCCACCCAGAGCGAGTTTTAACAACTCAGTGAGTAGGTGTAAAACCACTACACTCTCTTGTCTTTCACTAACAACTCACTGTCCTGTACAGACAGCCCAGGTAGCTGAGGTGTGTGCCCAGGAGAGCGTGCTTGAACCGTAATTGGATATAAGCATGGAAATAAGTTGAAATGAAAAATGTTACAGGTCAGTCAGTGTATGTCATTACATGATTTGGGAAAATGTAAGATGGGCTTTTATGATCGGTAGCTGCTTAAATTTGTAGATCTTGGTTTCAACCTATGAAAGTGGACACTAAGTTTAAATAATCTACATAAAGAATAACTAGTTAATGACGTTGGATATCTCCTTTATCCTTATGAAGGTAAGAATGGGAAATTCTGCAAGGCTCTGTCCAGCAAAATTTCTCAATCGGCCAGAACAGTGGTAGTGCTCACCTAATGCACTGTTGGTCTGGGATCGATCCCCGTCAAGGGAGAGGGACGTAGCCGAATGGTAAAGTGCTCGCTTGATATGCGGTTGGTGTAGGATCAATCCCCATCGGTGGGCCCATTGGGCTATTTCTCATTGCAGCCAGTGCACTACGACTGGTATTTCAAAAGCCGTGGTATGTGCTATCCTGTCTGTGGGAAAGTGCATATAAACGATCCCTTTCTGCATTAGAAAGATGTAGTGGGTTTCCTCTGATGACTATGTGGTATGTGCTATCCTGTCTTGAAAAGTGCATATAAAAGATCCCTTTCTGATTAGGACCTCTGATGACTACATGTACGTGTCAGAATGAATAAATGTTTGACATATCTAATAGATGATGATTAATTAATCTATGTGCTCTAGTGGTGTTGTTAAACAAAATAAACAAACAATACAAGTGGGTGTCATTGACAGAGATTTGATACTTGCACCTGTAGATTTAAACAACAAAGTCAAATGGGTGTCGACTTGATTACTAATAGTATTGACACCTGTCAGGTGAGACAACCAGACACACCTGTGCAGGTGAGTTAATGAGATATGTCAGCTCCGTGAACTGTTCACTTACCACAGGTTGTCGGCAATCAGAAATACATGTAAAACCTAGCCAAATCATGCAGTTGTGATTAACTCTTTTGGGGTCAAGGTTATATTAAATGCTGGGCTCATATTGCATGGGTTACCCCCCCCCCCCCCCCCCAACCACCCCATCCAAAAAAAATATATATAGCCAATCTCTGGTCAGATCAAAGTTAAAAGTCTGTTTTCTTTAACAACACCACTAGAGCACATTGATTTATTAATCATTGTCTATTGGATGTCAAACATTTGGTAATTTTTACATAGTCTTATAGAGTGGAAACCCGCTACATTTTTCCATTAGTAGCAAGTTGATATTTTATATGCACCATCTCACAGACAGGATAGCACATACCATGGCCTTTGATATATCAGTCATGGAGCAATGGTATGAGAAGTAGTCCAATGAGTCCATCAATAGGGATCGATCCTAGATCGACCGCGCATCAGGCATGTGCTTTAAAATACCATTCGGCTATGTCCTGCTCCCATATAAAATGACGTCATCTCTGATAACGTCTAGTAACGTAGTTTTAATTTTTACATACGAGTGCTCTACAAAGTTGATCCCCTCACTATTAAAATTGTGGGGCGGGATTTAGCTCAGTTGGTTGAGTGCTCGCTTGAGGTGCATGCGTCGCAGGATCAAACCACCCGGCGGATCCATTCATGGGTTTTTCTCTCACTTACAACCAGTGCACCATAACTGGACAAAAGCCATGCTATGTGCTTTCCTGTCTGTGGGAAAGTACATATAAAAGATCCCTTGCTGCATTAGGAAAAATGTAGCCGGTTTCCTCTGATGAATATGACTAAAAATTGCCAAATGTTTGACATCCAATAGCCGATGATTAATTAATCAATGTGCTCCAGTGGTGTCGTTAAACAAAACAAACTTTAAACTTTATTAAAATTGTGGATTTTTTTATTGTATAAAACAAACATTTTCTAAATATTATATGGCCTAAGGTTGTTTTTTGGTTAATATCATAATTTAACACTACTCTTTGCAACATAATTCTAACAATTTGGTTTAGATTTTATCTTTTTAATTCTGTTTGTTTATAAAATTATTACAGTCCTGGCCAATATTGTTAATTAAAAAATACGCTGCAGGATAACCAAATTGTAAAAAAACAATTTTCTTTGTGAATGAGTTAAATAATTACATTTTTATGATTTGAACAAGTCTCTCTTTTTCCTATTAGTAACGCTCTTATTGAATTTGTACTTGATCAGGCTATGTTGGGGCCTTGATTGGGTTTACTTAATTCACTATTTTTAAAAATACAGGCTACAGATTTTTGTTTTGTTTAAGAGACACGACTAAAGCACATTGATATATTAATCATCAGCTATTGGATGTCAAACATTTGGTAATTTTGACATATAGTCTTAGAGAAAAAACCTGCTACATTTTTCTAGTAGCAAGGGATCTTCTATATGCACCATCCCACAAACAGGATAACACATACCACAGCCTATGATATACCAGTTGATGTGCACTGGCTGGAACGAGAAATAACCCAATGTGCCCACTAATTGGGATCGATCCGAGACCTATGTAATTTTATTATAGATTTAGAAAGGAAACCCGCTACATTTTTTCATTAGTAACAAGGAATCTTTTATATGCACTATCCCATACCATGACCTTTGATATACCAGTTGAGGTGCACTGGCTGGATATCAGAAATAACCCATCGGTCTACAGGCTGGTAGGTACTGGGTTCGGATCCCAGTTGAGGCATGGGATTTTTAATCCAGATACCGACTCCAAACCCTGAGTGAGTGCTCCGCAAGGCTCAATGGGTAGGTGTAAACCACTTGCACCGACCAGTGATCCATAGCTGGTTCAACAAAGGCCATGGTTTGTGCTATCCTGCCTGTGGGAAGCGCAAATAAAAGATCCCTTGCTGCTGATCGGAAGAGTAGTCCATGTAGTGGCGACAGCGGGTTTCCTCTCAAAATCTGTGTGGTCCTTAACCATATGTCTGACGCCATATAACCGTAAATAAAATGTGTTGAGTGCGTCGTTAAATAAAACATTTCTTTCTTTCACATTTGGATAAAAGTTATAATAGAGTTAAACAAGAGTAATTTTGATATAGTCTTAGAGAGGAAACACACTACATTTTTCCATTAGTAGCAAGAGATCTTTTACATGCACCATCCCATACCATGATGTTTGATATACCAGTTGAGGTACACTGGCTGGAACGAGAAATAGCCCAATATGGGCCCACCGACGGGAATCGATCCCAAACTGACTGCGCATCAAGCGAGCGCTTTACAACTGGGCTACGTCCCATACTCATGTGTTATAATAGTTATAAAAGTTATAATAGAGTTAAAAGAGAGTCTGTAATGTTAAAATTGGAAAATAGCTTTATAAATAGATTTGAGCTCACTTCTCAGAGATATACATGTATGTATTTTTTAAAATATGAAAGATGCATTTCATGATATTAGAAACAGCAGGTTGACCAGAAACACTTCGGATGTACGGAAATGATGTCTAAACAATCAACTCTTAAGTGGTGTGTGATTTAAGTTATTAAAAACAGCTGTAAAAAGAAACAAATACACGGTAGTTTTTAAAAATTAGGGTCTGTCACTTCAAGTGCTTATTGTCTCGGTAATGTATCGTGTGCACAATGTTGTCAGTACCGTGAAAGTAAAGAAAAACAATATGGGCCTAATTTACAAAACCTGTTTTTCACTTAACTTACATGTAACTACATACAATGCTTAAACACCTGCATGTAAGAAAAACTAAGAGTCGTACTAAGAGTCGTAAATTTAATCCTATTTGTTTAATGACAGCTAAGCACACGTTAAGTCTGCGTGCGTAATACTTTGACATGCTCATATACCATGAAGGTTTCGAGTTTGTCCGCCCTAAACTACAGCTATTTGGTGTCTATAAGACATTTAATTTGACACCTACCTTAGTGTGTGAGTGTGTGTGTGTGTGTGTGTGTGTGTGAGAGAGAGAGAGAGAGAGAGAGAGAGAGACGTGTGGGTGGGTGTGTGTGAGAGAGAGAGGGAGAGAGAGAGAGAGCAAAGAGAGAGAGAGGGAGGGAAGGAAGGAGTGAGAGAGAGAGAGAAAGAGAGAGAGAGAGACGTGTGGGTGGGTGTGTGTGAGAGAGGGAGAGAGAGAGAGCAAATAGAGAGAGGGAGGGAAGGAAGGAGTGAGAGAGAGAGAGAGAGAGAGCAAAGAGAGAGAGAGGGAGGGAAGGAGGGAGTGAGAGAGAGAGAGAGAGAGAGAGAGAGAGAGAGAGAGAGAGAGAGAGAGAGAGAGAGAGAGAGAGAGAGAGACACACACAGACAGAGAGAGAGACACACAGACAGACAGACAGACAGAGGAAGGCAAAACAACAGAGTGAGGAAACTCACTGCATCCACATAAACTTGTATAAAAAAGCCCCAAAACAAAACAAAAACAGTAAATGATGTTTCATTTGCACGTTCTCCTAAACAGAACAGTATATAATCACATTCATGTGGAATTTATTGAAATAGCAATAAACCTGAATCCATCACGGTCGATTGATCCGATAACCCTTCACAACTCAGGCAAGCACTCTACTACTGCTAAAATATTTAAATGCACAATATGTTTCGGGGTTTAAAAATAATAATAATAAATGTGCACTAAATGTACATGTATGTTAGCATTATTATCTGTTATACAAATAAAAATTATGCTAAAAGATGTTAAAGCACAATTGATCATGAAAAAGAAATGTTTTATTTAATGACACGCTCGAGACATTTTATTTACGGTTATATGGCGTCGGACATATGGTTAAGAACCACACAGATATTGAGAGAGGAAACCCGCTGTCGCCACTTCATGGGCTATACTTTTCGATTAGCAGCAAGGGATTATATGCACCATCCCACAGACAGGATAGTACATACCAAGGCCTTTGATATGCCAATCGTGGTGAACTGGCTGGGATGAGAAATAGCCCAATGAGCCCACCGACGGGGATCAATCCCACGCCGACCGCGCATCAAGCGAGCACTTTACCACTGGGTTACGTCCTGCCCTATATTGATCATGAATTAAAAACAATATATCCCATACAAGGCCTCTTGTGCACTCCCTTTCAAGTTTGTATCAATGAGTTAGTTATCCCCCCCATCCCTGGCTAGTTCTGTAATTCTATCAAGTGGTGTCAGGCTAATTTGGAAAAAAAATTTGACACAAAATTATTAAACAGACAGACGTGCACCACAGTCATGGGGTTCGCCGTTATTAAAATTTGGATTCGATGTGGCATAGGATCAAGAAAATAATTACTTTAAAAACAGGCATTTAGCATGGATGACTTTGATAGATTTGTTAATGTTAGGTTATGGAAAATGAGCGCCGATGCTTGAAGCTACTTGTTAAATAAAGTTTTTATTGATTTCTATCTGCTGTCTGATTTTGAAATTGTAATAGGATATGCAATGGACACACAGAATTGTTGGATTTTTTATTTATTTTTTTAATTATTTTTTGTATTATTATTATTATTATTATTATTTTATTATTATTATTATTCAGTGTACGATTTTGGTTTAAATTTTTTTAAGTATCACAAGGTATCCCTGTTTGCAAATCTTTAGAGCCCGCCACGAACCCAGCGAGCCTTGCAGTATGTCTCCAGTAGAACAGAACATACACTAAATGTTTTGCATGAAACCATGGAAAAGATCGCTATTCAAGACTGCGTGGTTTCCCAGGATTTTAAGATATATGTTGATTGTGTCATTTCAAAGAATCAATGTAATTTGTACAAATAAGTTTACGAGCCCATATGCTAGCCAAGCTAGAGAGTCCTACATGAGTTTTGTGAACCTCGGGCTCCCGGACTTGCTTCAAAATTGCACACTGATTATTATTATTGAGTTATTCATATTAACCTAATATGGAATGGAGTGTGTCGGGTGCATGCAAGTATCATATCCAAATTATTCTAAGTTGAATTCATTTCTGCATGGGAGCGGGATGTAGCCCAGTGGTACAGCGTTCGCTCGGTGCATAGTCTGTGTGGGATCAATCCCCGTCAGTGGGCCCATTGGGCTATTTCTCGTTCAAGCCAGTGCACCACGACTGGTATATCAAAGGCTGTGGTATGTACTATCCTGTCTGTGGGATGGTGCATATAAAAGATCCCTTGCTGCTAATCAAAAAGAGGAGCCCATGAAGTGGCATTAGTGGGTTTCGTCTGTCAGTATCCGTGTGGTCCATATGTCTGATGCCATATAACCGTAAATAAAATGTGTCGAGTACGTCGTTAAATAAAACATTTCTCGGACTGTTTTTTTTTTTCCATCCCAACCAAAAACTTTGTTTTGTTTAATGACACCACTAGAGCACATTGATTTATTAATCATCAGCTGTTGAATGTAAAACAATTTGGTAATTCTGACATAGTCTTAGAGAGGAAACCCGCTACATTTTTCCATTAGTAGCAAGGGATCTTTTATATGCACCATCCCACAGACAGGATAGCACATACAACGGCCTTTGATATACTAATCATGGTGCATTGGCTGGAATGAGAAATAGCCCAATGGGTCCACTGACAGGGATCGATCCCACACTGACCGCGCATAGAGCGAGCACCTTACCAGTGGGCTATGTCCTGACCCTTTATCCTAACCAGTGTGCAATGACTGATTCATCAAAGGCCATGGTATGTGCTGTCCTGTCTGTAGGATGGTGCATATAAAAGATCCCTTGCTACTAATGGGAAAATGTAGTGGGTTTCCTCTGACTACGTGTTAGACTTACAGAATGTTTGACATCCATTGGCCGATGATTAATAAATCAGTGTTCTCTAGTGATGTTGTTAAACAAAACAAACCTCTTGAGTGTACATGTATATTTTATTTTTCTAATTTTATTTAAGAATGGAATATTTTTAGCTTATTATTAATTTCCCCGACAACTTACAATCGAGGCATGGGGTTTTTAATCCAGATACCGACTTCAAACCCTGAGTGAGTGCTCCGCAAGGCTCAATGGGTAGGTGTAAACCACTTGCACCGACCAGTGATCCATAACTGGTTCAACAAAGGCCATGGTTTATGCTATCCTGGCTGTGGAAAGTGCAAATAAAAGATCCCTTGCTGCCTGTCATAAAAGAGTAGCCTATGTGGTGACAGCGGGTTTCCTCTAAAAAAAAACCAACAGTGTCAGAATGACCATATGTTTGACGTCCAATAGCCGATGATAAGATAAAAAAATCAATGTGCTCTAGTGGCGTTGTTAAATAAAACAAACTTTACTTTTACTTTGCACTGTATCCAAAATTGACTCTTGTCCTGTATAACCATTTGTCAATGACGTTTATATCCACCAACGTTGATTCGAGATTCATTCCCCTGCAGGAAAGTATACTGTTATCTTTACGGCACACTTGTCTTTCCCATCATGTTCTTTACCCAAGTCGTTCACAATAATTGAGTCTGTGTGCAGGCTAATGAATAGCAGTATTGTGTGTTTGACACTGGAGTTATCTATGTTGAATCAGTGCGTGCTGTGCCAATAACAATTTGAAACTACTTGCAAGACAACTAATCTCTAATAGCTCTCGAGGCTTTAGCCGGACTTTTAATGTGTCTCGGTGATGAGCCGTATATTGGGTTCCTTAATGAAGTGCTGCCGATTCCGCTGTCTTTGCGTCCACGTACTGTGTGCACTGATATATAATATTGGACCTGGCAGTTGGGACTGTTGTTGTTGTTACTGAGGCCTTGAAATATAAGCTTACCAGAATAAATTGGTTTTTCCTTTAAATGTTTAAAAAAAAAAAAAAAGGTTTTGAAATTTTTGTTTTGCTTAAAATATACTCTTCAAAAGAAGAAACGCAAAACCACATTGTCGTAACATTTGGAGAATTGATTTAATTATTGAATGGTGAGTCCGATAATTACCAAATGTTGCAGGATTGTTCACAATTCACTCTAGTCCATTGTGAGTAAGTGATAGGACACACCACCAAGGTCAAGGTCATCTGGAGTCAATACCGGGTGTGGCCTCCGCGTGTGTTGACAACTGCCTGGCACCGCCTGCCCATTGAAGCAACCAGAGTACGGATGACGTCCCGGGGGATGGTGGCCCACTCGGCCTGCAAGGCTGCTGCCAGCTCGGGCAGGGTCTGGGGCTGTGGTTGTCGCTGTCGGAGGCGTCGGTCCAACTCGTCCCATAGATGCTCAATTGGGTTCAAATCCGGTGATATCGATGGCCAAGGAAGGACATTAATGTTGTTGTTCTGTAGGAAAGCCGTTGTGAGACGTGCTGTGTGAGGCCTGGCGTTGTCATGTTGGAACACTGCGTTGGCGTTGGCCATAACTGGAACGATGTGTGGCCGGAGGTTCTGGTCAATGTAGCCCTGTGCATTCAGGTAGCCCTGCACGTGGACCAGGTCAGTTCTGCCAGTGTGTGAGATGGCTGCCCACACCATGACACTACCCCCGCCGAATCTGTCCACTTCCTGCACACAGTTTGCCGCATAACGTTCACCACGATGCCTATACACGCGACATCTTCCATCATGACGTCGGAGCAGAAATTGGGACTCGTCACTGAACCACACCTGTCTCCATCGCAGTTGAGGCCATTGTTGATGAATCTGGCACCATTGCAGTCGGAGTCGACGGTGTTGTGGTGTTAAGATAACACCTCGAACTGGACGTCTGGCACGAATTCCTACCTCACGTAGGCGGTTCCGTACGGTCTGGTCGGATATCCTGCGCAAACCTGGTATTGCTGCGGCTGTGGAGGTGGCAGTAGTCAATCGTTCCCGAAGGTGGCGTACCCGGATGTAGCGGTCCTGCCCGGGGGTAGTGACCCGTGGTCGACCGGATCTAGGGAGGTCACGTGTTGATCCATGTTGCTGGTAACGGTCCCACAGTCTGGAGATGGTGCTTGGGGACACATGGAATGCCCTGGCAACGGCCGTTCTGGATTCGCCTGCGTCTAGTCGGCCGATGGCATTGTTTCTCTGCGGTTCACTGAGACGTGGCATGTCCTGGATTCTCAACTGTCGGCCAGATACAGAGGCCAGGCAAGCGAACACCCTGCACTTTTATACTGTCGGTGTTCATGTTGCACGTGCAGACAACGCACGTGCAGTGGTGACATGGTTTGCACGTGGCTGCGTTTTTGCGAATATTCACATTTTGGAACTTTATTGTACAGTAGCTGCGTTTTATCTTATATGACCTTATATTCACAAAGCATGAACCGGTAGGAAACATAAAATCGGAGTTATAACCCATTTGTACCCTTTTGCGTTTCTTTTTTTGAAGAGTATATGTGCTGTAGTGTTATTACTTTATCCTTTCTTTCCTAACAGCCAGGAGACAGACGTAACCCAATGGTAAAGATCTCGCTAGATGCGTGGTCCATCTAGGATCGATCCCCATCCTTGGGCCCATTAGGCTATTTTTTTTTCCATCCTGTGAACCACGACTGGTATACCAAAAGCTGTGGTATGTGCTATCCTGTCTGTGGAATGGTGGGCTATTTATCGTTCCAGCCAGTGCACCATGACTGATATATCAGTGGCAACGGTATGTGCTATCCTATCTGGGATGATGCATAAAAAAGATTCGTTGCTACTAATGCAAAAATGTAGCAGGTTTCTTCTCTAAGACCACATGTTTGACATACAATACTGATGATTAATAAATCAATGTGCTCTAGTGGTGTCGTTAGACAAAACAAACTTTCTTTCCACTTACTGTGCACTGATATTGAACTTAGCAATTTGGAATGTTGTTATAACTGAGGTCTTGAAATAAGCTCATCTGAATAACATGTTTTTTTCCCCTTAAAAAAGGTTTTAAAAAGGTTTTCAAATAATCAAGGTAAAACTTACAAGTAAAAGTTTGTTTAATGACACCACTAGAAAACATTGATTTATTAATCATCACATTTGGATGTCAACCATTTGGTAATTTTGACATATGCTCTTAGAAAGGAAACCTGCTACATTTTTCAATTAGTAGCAAGGGATATTTTATAAAATATATCATCCCACAGACAAGATAGCACATACCATGGCCCTTGATATACATGTACCAGTCGTGGTGCACTGAGTGGAGTTAGAAATAACCAAATGGGCCTACAGACAGGGATCTATCCTAGACCGACTGAACATCAGACGAGCACTTTACTACTAAACACACTGGCCTCGGTGGTGTAGTGGTTAGGCCATCGGTCTACAGGCTGGTAGGTACTGGGTTCAGATCCCAGTCAAGGCATGGGATTTTTAATCCAGATACCAACTCCAAACCCTGAGTGAGTGCTCCGCAAGGCTCAATGGGTAGGTGTAAACCACTTGCACCGACCAGTTATCCATAACTGGTTCAACAAAGGCCATGGTTTGTGCTATCCTGTCTGTGGGAAGCACAAATAAAAGATCCCTTGCTGCTAATCGGAAAGAGTAGCCCATGTAGTGGCGACAGCGGGTTTCCTCTCAAAATCTGTGTGGTCCTTAACCATATGTCTGACGCCATATAAAATAAAGTGTGTTGAGTGTGTCATTAAATAAAACATTTCTTTCTTTCTTTTACCACTAAACATTACAAGATCAGTATTATAATATCTAATATTCACTGATTAAACAGTGTGCTGGGATTTTGGGAAACAAACATTCTTTTCTTTCTTATTTAATAGCCACTGATTGACCAATGTGCTGGGGTGTCGTTAAACAAACATTCCTTTCCTTTCCTAATAGCCACTGATTAAACAATGTGCTGAGGTGTCGGTAAACAAACATTCCTTTCCTTTCCTAATAGTCACTGATTAAACAATGTGCTGGGGTGTCGTTAAACTAACATTCCTTTCCTTTCCTAATAGTCACTGATTAAACAGTGTGCTGAGGTTTCATTAAACTAACATTCCTTTCCTTTCCTAATAGCCACTGATTAAACAGTATGCTGGGGTGTCATTAAACAAACATTCCTTTCCTTTCCTAATAGTCACTGATTAAACAATGTGCTGAGGTGTCATTAAACAAAGATTCCTTTCCTTTCCTAATAGTCACTGATTAAACAGTGTGCTGGGGTTTCATTAAACAAACATTCCTTTCCTTTCCTAATAGTCACTGATTAAACAGTGTGCTGGGGTTTCATTAAACAAACATTCCTTTCCTTTCCTAATAGTCACTGATTAAACAGTGTGCTGAGGTTTCATTAAACTAACATTCCTTTCCTTTCCTAATAGCCACTGATTAAACAGTGTGCTGGGGTGTCGTCAAACAAACATTCCTTTCCTAATAGTCACTGATTAAACAATGTGCTGAGGTGTCATTAAACAAACATTCCTTTCCTTTCCTAATAGTCACTGATTAAACGATGTGCTGAGGTTTCATTAAACTAACATTCCTTTCCTTTCCTAATAGCCACTGATTAAACAGTGTGCTGGGGTGTCGTCAAACAAACATTCCTTTCCTAATAGTCACTGATTAAACGATGTGCTGAGGTGTCATTAAACAAACATTCCTTTCCTTTCCTAATAGTCACTGATTAAACGATGTGCTGAGGTGTCATTAAACAAACATTCCTTTCCTTTCCTAATAGTCACTGATTAAACGATGTGCTGAGGTGTCTTTAAACAAACATTCCTTTCCTTTCCTAATAGTCACTGATTAAACGATGTGCTGAGGTGTCTTTAAACAAACATTCCTTTCCTTTCCTAATAGTCACTGATTAAACGATGTGCTGAGGTGTCTTTAAACAAACATTCCTTTCCTTTCCTAATAGTCACTGATTAAACGATGTGCTGAGGTGTCTTTAAACAAACATTCCTTTCCTTTCCTAATAGTCACTGATTAAACGATGTGCTGAGGTGTCTTTAAAACAAACATTCCTTTCCTTTCCTAATAGTCACTGATTAAACGATGTGCTGAGGTGTCTTTAAACAAACATTCCTTTCCTTTCCTAATAGTCACTGATTAAACGATGTGCTGAGGTGTCTTTAAACAAAATTCCTTTCCTTTCCTAATAGTCACTGATTAAACGATGTGCTGAGGTGTCTTTAAACAAACATTCCTTTCCTTTCCTAATAGTCACTGATTAAACGATGTGCTGAGGTGTCTTTAAACAAACATTCCTTTCCTTTCCTAATAGTCACTGATTAAACGATGTGCTGAGGTGTCTTTAAACAAACATTCCTTTCCTTTCCTAATAGTCACTGATTAAACGATGTGCTGAGGTGTCTTTAAACAAACATTCCTTTCCTTTCCTAATAGTCACTGATTAAACGATGTGCTGAGGTGTCATTAAACAAACATTCCTTTCCTTTCCTAATAGTCACTGATTAAACGATGTGCTGAGGTGTCTTTAAACTAACATTCCTTTCCTTTCCTAATAGTCACTGATTAAACGATGTGCTGAGGTGTCTTTAAACAAACATTCCTTTCCTTTCCTAATAGTCACTGATTAAACGATGTGCTGAGGTGTCTTTAAACAAACATTCCTTTCCTTTCCTAATAGTCACTGATTAAACGATGTGCTGGGGTGTCTTTAAACTAACATTCCTTTCCTTTCCTAATAGTCACTGATTAAACGATGTGCTGAGGTGTCTTTAAACAAACATTCCTTTCCTTTCCTAATAGTCACTGATTAAACGATGTGCTGGGGTGTCTTTAAACTAACATTCCTTTCCTTTCCTAATAGTCACTGATTAAACGATGTGCTGAGGTGTCATTAAACAAACATTCCTTTCCTTTCCTAATAGTCACTGATTAAACGATGTGCTGAGGTGTCTTTAAACAAACATTCCTTTCCTTTCCTAATAGTCACTGATTAAACGATGTGCTGAGGTGTCATTAAACAAATACATGTATTAATACATTTATTACATTTTATTATCTCTATGATAAACAGAGTATAATGATTACCAAGGTGTCTGGTGTGAAATGTTTAATTTAGTGGTACATGATAATGGGTGGATCTGTAGCCCCCTCCCCCCCCCCCCCCCAAAAAAAAAAACAACACAAAAAAACAAACAACACCCCCAAAAACAAACACCAAAACCCCCCCCCCCAAAAAAAAAAAAAACACCACCTTCAACTTTTTAATATTAATAAGAAAATAAATTGGATCTCCTAATTTTTTTTTTTTTTTTTTTTTTTTTAAATTTATTTAAATATTATTATTATTATTATTATTATTATTATTATTATTATTTTTTTTTTATTATTCTTCAGTTTTCAAATATATCCAACACACACCCAAGTATTAGTGGAAGGTAGGCCCCTAACTATATCTAAAAAAATTTTTTTTTAAATGTGTAAGTTGGTTGAGTTACATAAACAATATTTTCTTCAAAGTTTATCCTTCCAATTAGTTCATGTTTCCCATTCCAGTGCAGTAACTGTCATTATTGATAAATAGTTATTGGCATCAAGTTGAAATATTTTGATAAATCTCTCTGAAGCTGGTTTTAAATTTCTTTATAGGAGCAGCACAATTTTTCTACTCCCTTTTTCCATCAACTTCCATAATTGAATAAAAATATTCATTCACATTTATTTCATTAGGACAGATCCAAACCTTCCTCGGTATTGCCATAATTTTTGATAATTTGAAAAAATCACAGCCTCGATCGAGAGACGACATTTCTTTATCCCAATCCCAGTTATAAATTAACGAGATGCATCAAGAAAACTATTATGGGTCGGGACACGGCCAACGAATTGGGTCAGAGCATGTGATTTCTATTCCGTCAAATTATTGAAAATTGTCCGAGATTTGCCTTTCAAAAAAAAAGTAAAAAGAACATGTGTCGCTCATCGTGTAACCATGGTTACATGATGCCAACGTTGCCTCTGCTGGTTCGCCATCTCTGCTGGATCGCCGTGGGATACTGGAAGGAGATCCTGAGGATCGCGGATTGAGGCGGCGTGGAGAAAGGCAGATTACATGGGATGAGCGTTATGTGCTCATTGGGTAATGATGTGACAAAAACGTTTGATCAATGAAATAGCTTGATACTCACTCAGCTGGTTCGGTTTCAGATCCATCAAGAGAATGAGAGAGAGAGATACATGATGTATGCATAGAGGTGTTTCTTTGTGTATTAATAAAAATCAGTGAGGCTGACAAATTGAGCAGGTTTAGGGGAGGGGTGAAGAGAGAAAGAGAGAGAGATACAAAGAGAGAGAGAGAGAGAGAGAGAGAGAGAGAGAGAGAGAGAGGGGGGGGGGGGGGGGGAGAGAGAGAGAGAGAGAGAGAGATGAGAGGGGGATAGAGAGAGAGATATGTGTGAGAGAGAGAAAGGGGGAGAGAGAGAGAGAAAGAGAAACTGAGAGAGACAGACAGACACACAGACAGCATCTGGCACACTTTACCCATTTAATGTCACTGTCAATTGGTCTTTGTTATGTTTGATACAGGTAGTCACTTACTGCTGGTCTTAGAGGCCTTTACACAGACTCCCACTGTTGAAACGTGGGCTGCCAGGGAGTATCTAAAACAATCACCTTAAAACACAAGATGGTGTTATAAACAGGTCACTTTTTTTACTGTAGTAAATATTTATATAATAGAAAGGTGGTCTATTATGACAGGTGGCTGCTTAATACAGTATATACTGAATTAGATATTTGTAAAAATTAGTAAGGTGGTCTGTTATGACAGGTGGCTGCTTAATACAGGTTAATGTATACTATATTAGATGATTTGAAAGAAATTAAATTGGTCTGTTAAGACAGGTGGCTCATTAATACAAGTCAATCCCTACTATATTAGATATTTCATAGTACAGTAAGGTGGTCTATTAAGACAAGTGCTTGCTAAATGCAGGTCAATTTTATACTCTGTTAAATCATTTGAGAGTTAATGTGGTCTTTTAAAACACTCCGCTGCTTAATATAAGTCAGTTGGTACTATATTAAATATTTGAGAGTATATAGTAAGGTGGTCTATTTACACAGGTTTGTTGCTTAACACAGGTCAGTTTATGCCATATTAGATATTTGAGATAATAATAATATGGTCTGTTAAAACAGGTGGCTGATTATATTATCAGTTTATATTTTAGAAAGAAAAAAGAAAGAAATGTTTTATTTAATGATGCACTCAACACATTTTATTTACGATTATATGGCGTCAGACATATGGTTAAGGACCACACAGATATTGAGAGAGGAAACCTGCTGTCGCCACTTCATGGGCTACTCTTTTCAATTAGCAGCAAGGGATCTTTTATATGCACCATCCCACAGACAGGGTAGTACATACCACTGCCTTTGATATACCAGTCGTGGTGCACTGGCTGGAATGAGAAATAGCCCAATGGGCTCAATGACGGGGATTGATCCCACACCGACCGCGCATCGAGCGAGTGCTGTACCACTGGGCTACGTCCCGCCCCCAGTTTATATTTTAGAGTTGTTATAGTAAAATGTCCTATTGGAATAGAAATGATCAGGACTAGCTCTGGGTGAGCAAAATAATTCGCCAAATTATCTTTAAATATGCAAAAAAACACTGCTATTTTTCAACAAAGTACCAGTTATTACATGAAATGTTTTTGCAAAATCATAATAAAATTCGCCAGTTGTTCCTGAAATTCGCAATTGGCGAATCTGGCGAGTGACAGAGCTAGCCCTGAGAATAGATGTTTAACCACACCCCAGCATGAAAAATACATCGGCTGTTGGGTGTCAAATAAAATGTCCTGTTAAGTCAGGTGTATCTTTAATACAGGTGACCACTTGACTGTACACTGCCCACAAAAAATACTTCACCCATTTAAACATTGGTTTAACGGTTACTGTTGTGTGTGAGTGGCCAACATCCCCCAGTCAGTGAGTGATTCTGACAGCAAGTGCTATACAACCCATTCTTTGTGTACGAACATGAAACACTCTGTCCTTCCGACACAGCCCGCAATTCCTGGTGCTCCGTGTAACGCTTGGCTCACTGATCAAATAGGTCCATTAGATTACCACCAGAATTGAGTGATAGACACAGGGCTATAGAGCGGAGAGAGAGCGAGCGGCAGAGAGAGAGAGAGAGAGAGAGAAAGAGAGAGAGTGAGTGAGAGTGAGATATCGGTACATGCAGTAAGCCGCATCGCTCTGTGTGTGTACATTCGTTTCTCCGGTTCTCCTTTACCGGAGACAGAAGATGAGAGAGAGAGAGAGAGAGAGAGAGAGATTTTATACGCATGGATACGATGTGACAGTGACAGTTTCGGGATTACGTGCAGGTAAAAGAAATTTTATTAATTGTATGAAAATGTCTGAGGATTTTTTTGTTTTTCAATTTTTGGTTTTGTTTTCTACATTAGAAACCTGTTAATTTTTGTGTGAGGGATTGAGTGCAACAAAGAACCTATTAATAGAAATTACACATGCTGCTGTGTCTGTCTGTCTGCAGCAAGCCACTGCCGCAGTGGTACATCGATCTCATAGATTGGTTGATGATGGTCGTTATTATTGTTAGTGGTGTAGGTTTTCTATGCTACAGTGATTATAAGACGAGACTTGTTTAATATGTCAGAGGAAGGGATGTACATGTAGATGTGTAAATACAATCATGTAGCTAATCTATGGTAGTTGATTATCAAAATACCCGTATAACGATTTACATTTTCTGATATTTTCACTTCTATTTAAAATTATTTTCTTGCATATATTTATTAACAGTGCAAGTATGCTTCCTAGATACAAGACTAGATTTGTTTATGCTACAGTGATTATAAGACAAAACATATTTAATTTTAAATACAATCATATAGCTAATCTATGGTAGTTGATGATCAAAATGCCTGTATATAAAGATTTACATTTTCTGATGTTTTCGCTTCATTATTATTTTAAAAATTATTTTCATGCATATATTTATTAACAGTCCAAGTATGTGTTGTAGATACGTACTATTTTTTTTATACTACAGTGATTATAAGACGAGACTTATTTAATGTGTCAGAGGAAGGGATGGAGATGTGTAAATACAAACATACTTCTTCATCTGATGTGTGGTCGATCTAGAATCGATCCCCGTCTGTGGGCTATTTTTCATTCCAGCCAGTGCACCACAATTGATATATCAAAGGTTGTGGTATGTGTTATCCTGTCTGTGGAATAGTACATATAAAAGATAACTTGCTACAACCGTAATGAAAGCAACATTAATACAATGTATATCTTTGCCACAAACAGGACAGTACATACCATGACCTTTGATATACCAGTCATGAGGCATTGGGATCATGTTTGACACCCAATAGCTAACTATATTTTAATTTTTTTTGGTCATTCCTTTATGCTTGGGATGGGAAAACGCAACTGAAGATAAAGTCCACCAATGGGGTTTGATCCTACAGTCCAAGCACCTCTACCAACAGGAAGGAAGGAAATGTTTTATTCAACGAGGCACTTAATACATTTTATTTACGGTTATATGGCATCCGACATATGGTTACGGACCACACAGTTATTGAGAAAGGAAACCCGCTGTCGCCACTTCATGGACTACTCTTTTTGATTAGCAGCAAGGGATCTTTTATATTCACCATCCCACAGACAGGATAGCACATACCACAGCCTTTTATATACCAGTCGTGGTGCACTGGCTGGGACGAGAAATAGCCCAATGTGCCCACTGACAGGGATCGATCCCAGACCGACTGCGCATCAAGTGAACGCTTTACCACTGGGCTACGTCCTGCCCCCTCTGCCAACAGAGCTATGCATGTAGATCCCACTTGTTCATTTCCTCTTCCACATGTCACTGACACTCTATAAACACGTGGAGGTATTTTTAAACAAACATTCCTTTCCTTTTTCCCTTTTTCGTGACCAAATTCACTAAAAGAAACACGTCTAATTAAGTAATTTCCATTGATAAAAATTTCCAGATTTTACCGATGAAAACAAAATTACTTTTAACTGCCTGTAGCAGATGACTCAGACGGCATCATGGGAATTTTCTTTCCGACACAATTACGTGAATTTTACTCCGAGAAATGTTGTTCTGCCCTGAGAGGTTTAATTATTCAGAATTATGGGGATTAGACAAAAAGAATTTGCTAGTTTTAGGTGCACGTTTTGTTGCACAATTATTGATCCCCACCCCTCTAGGGAGAATTGCTTCTCTGCTGGCATCTGTCTTCAAACGTTTTAATTCTTCTGATCCAGTGTCATGTGATGGTATTTTGAATTTTATCTTTTCTGTCGGCAGATGGCTGGTGATTTGTTAATTTTTGTGTAATTTTTCTTTTCGTTTTTTTCTTTGTTTCCATAACGGGTTTCCTATTATTCCGTATCAATCAAATGTCAACATGACCATGTTCTAAACACAAATAACCGTAGTTTAAATTGTGCTGAAGTGTTGTTAAACAAACATTCCTTTCCTTTCCTCTCTCACTCTCGACCAAGTGTCCATACTTCTAGCCCAGTGGTAAAGCGCTCTTGATGCGCAGTTGGTTTGGGATTGATCCCCGTCAGTGGGCTCATTGGGCTATTTCTAGCTCCAGCCAGTGCACTACGACTGGTACATCAAAAGCCGTGGTATGTGCTATCCTGTCTATGGAATGGTGCATATACAAGATATGTTGCTTCAAATTGAAAAGAGCAGCCCATGAAGTGGTGACAACGGGTTTCCTCTCTCAATATCTGTGTGATCCTTAACCATAAGTCTGACACCATATAACTGTAAATAAAATGTGTTGAGTGCGTCATTAAATACACCATTTTCTTCTTTCCATATTTGTAAAATTAATAATAATACAAAAGAGAAATGTCAGTTTTAATTGATCAAAAGGGGCAGAACAAGGGTACAGAAATCATGTCAGAACAAAAAGATGTCAAATTCTCGTGATGTGTGATGACACAGATGTAATCCTTGCTGGGGCAGTAAATTACAAGTTCTGTCACATTAATTCAGGCTTGTCAAAATTAGCTGGCAACTGGTGATTTTCATCCCCTGTTATATCTTCCACGCTGGGTATGTTTTTGAGATTATGTTACAAATTAATTACCATGCATCATTTAGGATGGTGCTTGACATGGGTATGGCCACCTTATCTCTCAAAAAGCTGCCTCAAGTTTTTAAACACAATCAACCCAAGCTTGGAAAGTGGAGATTTTTTCTAATTAGGTTATAGATTAATTACATGTTTTATGAATTTGCTTAACAGAGTCACCTAGTTTTAATAAATAAACAGCCCTCTAAATGGAAATATCATGGTCACTCTGTAATTGATTTTAAAGATAATGTTACAGGTTAATTACATTAATTAGGAAGATGCTAAGCAGCTGTTTGTTTTGAATAGCCAATTGTGATCTCAGTATTTTGGAATATAAGCAGCCTTCATGGAAGCAATCACATCTTTGCCTAAAACTTCTTTTCAACTCAACCTTGTGCAGAGATAAGATTTTGATCACGGAATATACAGGTTTGTCATTCAGATTCTACTTTGAAATGTCATTAACACCCTTCAATTCAAAGCAGATTTTACAATAAAATGTTTATTTTATTTAACGACACCACTAAAGCATATATTGATTTATTAATCGTCGGCTATTCGATGTCAAATATTTGCTAATTGTGATGTATAGTCTCACACAATTTATCCATTAGTAGCAAGAGATCTTTTACAAACACCATGCCACAGAAACGATAGCACATATACCACAGCCATTGATATACCAGTTTTGATACCCTGACGGGGATCGATCCTAGACTGATCAGGTGAGCACTTTACCACTGGGCTACGTCCCGTCTTAAGCAGTCGAGATCACTACTTTGAAGTATAATGAATTCATAAATAAGCAGCTTTCTACTTGTAACATAATTTACACCCTGCGATATTTAAAGCTGATTTTACAAGAAAGTTGATCTTGTGTGTCAGATTTTACAAGAAAGTAGATCTTGTGTAGATTTTACAAGAAAGCACATTTTGCTCAATTTCTTTTGTTTGTCACATGACACACAGTAGTAACCCATGATACAGGTTTAACTGAGATACATTGCCACAGGGTTTGATTAACAACGGAAACTCTTTCACACAAAGGAGAGGCTAGTCGTATGTCTTTAAATTGTTATCACATGTATGTGTGTTATCAGTATATGTTATCAAACATAATAAATGATATTCTGACTTCAAACATAATTAACATCCTGCAATTCAAAGTGCTCAAATTTTATGACAAAGTAAATTTTGTGTCAGATTTTAACACGAAAGCCGATTTTGCATCAGTTTATTTGTTTTGCTTAACAACACCACTAGAGCACATTGATTTATTAATCATCAGCTGTTGGATGTCAAACATGTGGTCATTTTGACACAGTCATAGAGAGGAAACACGCTACATTTTTCCATTACTAGCAAGGGATCTTTTATATGCACCATCCCACAGACAGGATAGCACATACCATGGCCTATGATATACCAGTCGTGTTGCACTGGCTGGAACGAGGCGTGTGCGTTACCACTGGGTTATTTTTTGGCATCAGATTTTGAAACGATTCTTTTCTTTTCTTTGTTGCATTACACACAGTAGTAACCCATGCTACAGGTTTAGCTGAGATACATTGCCACAGGCTTCGATTAACAACGGAAACCCTCTCACACAGACTAGTGTAGCCAGCAGGCCGTGGTGTAAAGTGGATATATTTGCACCCGCGGCGGGCGGTGGTGGTGTTGATGATAATTCTCTGTTGTAATCACAGCGTTGACGATGGAGGCTGGAAGTCATGGAGACAGTTTTGTAATCTCATTGATTTGATGTATGGGGTGGGATGTATATGTAGTTCAGTGGTAGAGTGCTCGTTTAAAGAGACAAACCCTAGTTTGTAAACACTACCAGATATTTTTAGTCCCCTCCTGGGCCTATTGGTGGAGACTATAGGTTGTGTCTCAATCCTTCTGTTCGCCTGTCTGTCTGTCTGTCTGTCTGTCTTTCTATATGTCTGTCTGTCTGTCTGTCCGCCTGTCCATCGGTCTGTCTGTCTGTCCACCTGTCCATCTGTCCATCCCATCTTTCTGAATGTCTGTCAGTCCATCTATCCATCTGTCTGTTCTACATATAGTTTTCCAGACTTTTTTTCACAATGCCTCGAGATATATTGAGCTGAAATTTTGAATATAACTTTATCATGTAATACAGTATTGTTACAGATCAAGTTTGACTTTCACAGCAATTTACTCATTTTATAAAACTAAAAGAGTTATAATGACCCTTCAACTTGGGATATAAAAAAAATGGTTTTTAGACTTATATTTTTTTTACAATGCTTCAAAATATTCACCTGAAATTTTGTGTATTTAGCTTTATCATGTACTGTTACAATTTCAGGTTTGACTTTCATGATGATTTACAAATTGTTTTGAAAGAGTTGTGGCCCTTGAACTCAGGAAACACAAACGTTTAATTGTTGTGCCTGGTAGGGGACCTGTATTGGTTTAGCAGTACTCTCAGAATGCTTTTTCACTGTTAGATCTGTTTTTGATAAATCAAATCAGATATTACTTATATTGTTTAGATTATACATTTCCGTATAACGAGCTACTCTAGGCAAACTAAGTTCCAAAACATATATAGCTCCCCCTTTCCAATCAAAAATGAAAGAAAGAAAGAAATGTTTTATTTAATGATGCACTCAACACATTTTAATTATGGTTATATGGCGTCAGACATATGGTTATGGACTTCACAGATATTGAAAGAGGAAACCCGCTGTCGCCACTTCATGGGCTACTCTTTTCAAGTAGCAGCAAGGGATCTTTTATATGCACCATCCCACAGACAGGATAGCACATACCATGGCCTTTGATGTACGAGTCGTGGTGCACTGGATGTGACGAGAAATAGCGTTTGGGCTCACCGACGGGGATCAATCCCAGACCGACCGCGCATCGAGCGAGCGCTGTACCACTGAGCTATGTCCCATCCCTGATCAAAAATGTGTCAGATTTCCTGCATTGAAAGTGCCCACCCTTTATCCCTTTGGCATTATTCCTACGGGACATTCCAAATTCCATAACACCAAAATCACACACACACCCCACCCCTGCCTGTTACCGATTCCGGTCGGGCTGCTGTTGCTCTCTTGCACCTGCCAGTACAGGCGGTCCCTTCTCCCACCCACCCCAACCCTTTCCACTCCTGGATGGAGGAACACAATTTGACAACTTATCTTTAAAACTTCAAAAATTGCAGAAACCCATTCTCCCCCCACCTAACTATTTCACCATATTAAAATAAAATTTGAAAATTGTTTTTAAAATTCGCAGTTTGTGAATTTGGTGAGTGCTAGAGTTGTATACCTGCTTTATATATTATATATTACTGTATTAACTGTATCATTATGATTTTTTTTTTTAAAGTTAAATAAATAATAATAAAAAAAAATTCTGCTTTATAATAAGTTTAAACATCAAAAGACTGAATTGAAAACTAAAAAAAGTTTAAAAGTTTATTCATTTTCAAAATTTAATTTCTTAAAGTTTTATTTGTGTTGTTGTTGTCCCAGATCACAAACATAACAATGTCAGGGTAGTTTGTTTTATTTTGTAAATTTATAAATAGATTTTTTGTATTTTACAAAAATGTATGAAATGTTTTCTTTTTTTCCCCCTTCTTTTTTTTTTATTTTTTTTTATTTTTGTTTTTGTTGTTTTTTTAATACTAATAATTATAAAAAAAAAAAAAAAAAACATTTTATTATTCACCTTTCCCTGTTACAAAAAAGCCTACCCTCTATCCAGGGAGGAAACAGAAGACAGGTGGTCAACAGGACCCAGGAAGTTATATCAACAAAACAGAATATTTTAGAATGGTCCTTCTTTTTCTTTTAATGGTAGTAGACAAATGCACATTTTTACTTTAAATATTAGAATTATTTTTTTTACCTCTGTGTGACCCTAAAATTGGAGCATTTAATGACACACATTTACCATATCAGCAAATTACTTCTAATCAATACCATTATGTCGGTACTTCGACCAAACTAAAATGAAGTAGAAGGAAAAATGTCGTTCATTGACGCCTTTTGTCGACATCACCATATTGACCAGATTTGACCAACATCATGAGATCTATTAGCGTCAAATTAGAAATTAATAAATTTGACCGCAATACACAAGAATATATAAGTCGGTAAATAACCGATTTCCTATTTACAGGACACTAATTAAACTTAATAGAAATTTTTGGAGATTCTTTTGTTCCATTAACAATGTTTAGTAGCAAAAGCAAACAGCAGGCAAAACGTTTGGTGGGGAAATTCATATCAGCAATTTTAATAGCAAAATTAAGAAACAGGTTAAAATTATGTGAACTTTAGTAGCAAAAGTAAGCAAGACGCAAAACATTCAGTGGAAACACATTCATCATTGTAGTTACAAGAGCAATACAAGCAATACGAGCATTTTAGGCAAAAACATTAATTTGAGAAATTCATTCCCACAACTTTAGCGCACATTATTGGTAATTTTGACATATAGTTTTAGAAAAGAAACCCGCTACATTTGTCCATTTGTAGCAAGGGGTCTGTTATATACACCAACTTACAGACAGGATAGCACATACCACAGCTTTTGATGTAACATGCAGTCATGGTACACTGGCTGGAATAAGAAATAGCCCAATGGGTCCACCAACAGGGATTGATCCCAAAATGATTGTGCATCAGGCGAGTGCTTTACCATTGCATGGGTATGTCTTGCCACCTTTTTTTGGTAGCAAAAGCAAGCAACAGGCAAAAACTTAATTGTAAAAATTAATTCCAATAACTTTAGTAGCGAAAGCAAGTGGCAGAAAAAATGTTTTAGTGCAGAAATTCATTCCACCAACTGTAGTAGCAAAAGCAAGCAACAGGAAAAAACTTTAATGGGGAAATTCATCTCAGCAACTTCTGTAGCAGAAGCCAGTTTTATGGACGTCTTTATGGAAAGATTAAGCTTGCAATAAAAGTGTGAGTCGTAAAGATTATCCCAGTAGGTGCTAAACCCATCCTGATTGGTCAGTGGTCAATCTGCAGGCAATAACACCACTGGTATATTGGCCTGTTTAGTGGTAGGGTTCCGTGCGCCTATCGTTTGTACCTCCAAGACAGCATTCATTAGTGTTTTAGTACCACAGGCTATAGGCAGCACGCATACTGCATGGCGGCTCACTTGTTTTGGCTTCCTGAGTTATTTTAGGATTGTCCATTATTTCTTTTACATTTATCTGGCTATGAACAAAAAACACATGCACAAACTCTGTTAATCGGTGAAGCCTTACATACAAGGAGTGGGATTTAGCTCATTTGTTTGAGTTGGGTTTATCTCATTCCAAACAGTGCACCGTGTTATGTGCTTTTCTGTCTGTGGAAAAGTGCATATAAAAGATCCCTTTTTTTCCTAATGCAGTGGGTTTCCTCTGATGACTATGAGTCACAATTACCAAATGTTTCACATTCAATAGCCAATGATTAATTAATCAATGTGCTCCAGTGGTGTCGTTAAACAAAACAAACTTTCTTTCACACAAAAGTTTGCCATGCTTGTTTTTGTTCACACCCAGATGACCTAAAGGACCTATCAGACAATCTATATAATTAAATCTGAAACGTAATGTAATACATTAATATACACCAGTTCTTCTATAAATTTTAAATCAATTCTAAATTATTTTGCTTTTAATTCTGTTCTTATATTAATGTAAATCAATTTTTCTGACTAATTCTTGTATAAATTGAATGCACTTTGTGTATCTGTTTACTGCAGTTGTTATGTTTGGTGGGAGTGTGAGAATTGTACTAAGACTCCAGTAAATCCTTCGATAAAATCACTCAGTCTTTTGACCCTTTGACTAGCGGTCAGTTATGGAAAGTTAATGTCACTTTTAACCGCTTGTCCATCACATGCCCCACTGGTCACGTCACTGAGTGCAAGTCTTAGATCCAGGAATAGATCTGTGTATATATCGTGTGTGTTACAGTCAATCTGTCAGAAATAGATCAGTATATCATGTATATATGTTATATATCGTGTGTATGCTACAATGTATTGTGTATATGTTATATATCGTGTGTATGTTATAGTGTATTGTGTATATATGCTATATATCATGTGTATATAGCTGAACTACTGGGAAATGTTTAGGTTAGATTGTGTATGTCAGGCCTAAAAAAATTGTGTTTCCAGGATAGTACTGAAAAACATTATGTAGGGTAATTTATGTTGGCATAAAAAAGAGAGATTTTACCAGCAATACATTCACCACTGCTGGTCCTGATAAAATGTTAGCAGCAAGGGATCTTTTTATATACACTTTCTCACAGATACCATAGGGCAGCCATAAGTATAGTAAGCGTTACATTTGTTTTTACTTACAATATTGAATCTGTTGCTATTTGAATGATATTTGACCTATAGGTGTACACTTTTCAGTAAAGGTGGCAAATATCCATGTAGTAATGACTGAAATATAAAAGTTATAAACCCCATACTTTTTTTTATTACAATTTCATGTTCAGTAGGGTTATTGTATTTTCCGCCTTCCTGATATAGTGTTTTCCCTCGAAATTTAGCAAGGCATGGTAGACTTTGGGGGCAATTTTGACCATTTTCAGGACACTTTGTTTGCATTAAAGACAAAAACAATAATTGAAATAAACATCAATGTAATTAATGTTCTTGCTTTAATAAATATGCAAAATATATAACAGAGATATTTTTATTAATTAATAATACATTGTTTTAGTGTTTTACCAAGGAAATTTTAGAATTAATTATTGAAAAAGGATTTTTTAATCTCAGTGCAGCATAACACTGATTAACGCAAGATGGTGCTAGACTAGTGAGGCATGGTGCTGCACCATGCTAAAACAAGCTAGGGAAAACACTATGATATATTGTGTACATGTTACAGTCAATTTGTCAGAACATCCGTTTAGTCAAGTGATTCTAACATTCTGTCATTTTTTGACCCAATGACTGATGCGGATTAAGGCTTAATCGACATGTGTCAATATTTTCAACAGTTTTATTCCAGCCGTCTGTTACTCTGTCTGGTTTTATCAGGCAGGTCATTTAATCAGTGGGCATTAAATGGTGCAGGTGTCACAGAAATGAAAGTTTGTTTTGTTTATCAACACCACTAGAGCTAATTGATTTATTAATCATCAGCTATTGGATGTCAGACATTGGTAATTTTGACATATAGACTTAGAGAAGAAACTCACAACATTTTTTCATTTTGTTAATTTTAAATTTTTTATTTGATTTAGCTCAGTTAGTTAAGTGCTCGCTTGAGGTTCTTGTGTCACAGGATCGAACCACCTCGGTTCCAATCCATTCAGCTGATTGGTTTTTTTTCTCGTTCCAACCAGTGCACCACAACTGGACAAAGGCCGTGGTGTGTGTTTTCTTGTCTGTGGGAAAGTGCATATAAAAGATCCATTGCTGCACTAGGAAAAATTTAGCAGGTTCCCTCTGATGACTACGAGTCAGAATTACCAAACGTTTGACATTCAATAGCCGATGATTAATTTATCAATGAACTCCAGTGGTGTTGTTAAACAAAACAAACAAGCTTATGGCACTTGACTGTGATGAGACCAATATGATCTTTTACGGTCTACAAGAAAGAAATATTGACCGTGATCTTTTTCTTTTTCTGTCCATTTTGCTTCATAAAAGATCATATATTGGTCTCATCACAATGTTATAATTGCTTAGTATTAATTTTAAAAACTATAATGGCCACAAATATTTTATATTGTTCTATAAATAATGTCCTATGGCCACTGTCATTAAACACTAAGTTGGGTCAGGACGTAGCCCAATGGTAGAGCACTCGCTTGATGCATGGTTGGTCTAGGATCGCTCCCAGTCAATGGGCCCATTGGGCTATTTCTTGTTCCAGCCAGTGCACCACGACTGGTATATCAAAGGCTGTGGTATGTGCTATCCTTTCTGTGTTGTGCATATAAAAGATCCCTTGCTACAATGGAAAAATGTAGCAGATTCCTCTCTAAGACACAACAGGTGTAACCAAAGTTGTGGTATGTACTGTCCTGTCTGTGGAATGGTGCATATAAAAGATCCATTGCTGCTAATTGAAAAGAGTAGCCCTTGAAGTGGTGACAGCGGGTTTTCTCTCGATATCTGACGCCATATAATCATAAATAAAATGTGCTGAGTGCGTCGTTAAATAAAACATTTCACTCCTCCGCTCTAAGACTATATGTCAGAATTACCAAATGACTGACATCCAGTTGCCAGTGATCAATAAATCAATCTGCTCTAGTGGTGTCGCTAAACAAAACAAACTCTAATTTAAATATTGAATTAGATCGTGTGCTGATGTGTATTAAACAAACATTCCTTTCCTCTCTCACAAGCCTTTTGATCTCTAGCATTCTCCACATCAGTGAGAAAAAGAAAACTATCGGACTTACAATGCTACCGAAAATGTCTGCCATCTTCACGCCTGGCTACACCCCGAAAGATGTCAATTGATTTTGATTTTTCTTTCGTAGAGTCGGAAGCTGGAGATAAAATCACATTTTCGATTTACTTTATCTTCCGTGATGGAACATTAGCTTTTAGATTATTCAACATCATCGGGGAGAGAGAAAAAAACTTGTACGGCTTTCTTCTTATTGAAATGGAAGCAGCGGCATTATCATGGTTCTAGCCAGAGGCTGTTATTGAAAATGAAAAAAAAATGAATTAAAAAGGAAAAGAAGCAAATATTTATGATTGGAATTTTTTTTTTTATTATTTTTTTTTTTTTTTACATTTAAAAAAAAATCATTGACTAGGGTGAGATTTAGGTCTGTGGTAAAGGGCTTCCTTGAGTTGTGATAGGTCGGAGATTGATTACCTAGGCAACAATAGATCCAGTTTACCACCCAGTGACAATCAGCATCCTATGACTGTATTATTGTGTTGGGAATCGGATGGAATTTTTGGGGCAGGACGTAGCCCAGTGGTAAAGTGTTCACTTGATGCGTGGTTGGTCCAGGATCGATCCCCGTCGGTGGACCCATTGGGCTATTTCTCGTTCCAGCCAGTGCTCCACAACTGGTGTAACAAAGACCGTGGTATGTACTATCCTGTCTGTGGGATGGTGCATATAAAAGATCCCTTGCTGCTAATCAAAAAGAGTAGCCCATGCAGTGGCGACAGCGGGTTTCCTCTCTCAATATCTGTGTGGTCCTTAACCATATGTCTGATGCCATATAACCGTAAATAAAATGTGTTGAGTGCGTCGTTAAACAAAACATGTCTGTCTTTCATTCAGGTTGAATTTTTAACTGTGTTTTAGTTTTATAGTGATGTTGGTCGTTGATTCATTCAAATGTTTACCATTCTGTAACACCCAGTACCCGATGTTCATTCATTCTTTCTTTCTTTCTTTTTTTTTCAGTTTTTTCGTGCTTTCTTTCTTTCTTATATTCTTTCTTTCTTTCTTTCTTTCTTTCTTTCTCATGTCTGGTATATCAAAGGCTGTGGTATGTACTACCCTGTCTGTGGGATGTTGCATATAAAAGATCTCTTGCTGCTAATCGAAAAGAGTAGCCCATGAAGGTGGTTTCTTCTCTCAATATCTGTGTGGTCCTTTACCATATGTCTGACACCATATAACCGTAAATAAAATGTGTTAAGTGCATCGTTAAATAAAACATTTCTTTCTTTTTTTCTTTCTTTCTTTTATTCATACATTCATTCATTCATTCATACATTCATACATTCATACATTTTATTTATGGTTATATGAAACAGTGCATATAAAAGATCTTTTGGTGAGTTCATGCAACATGGAGGAGCTGGCATACGTCGACACCTGTGCCCATGACAGGCGTGCTGTTCTCTATAACAGCTTGCCTTGAATGTGCACATTAAAACCTATGACCTGACCTGACCTGTCCTGACCTGACCTGTCTATGTAGCAGCTGTGGGTTTCTGCTTTCATTATTTCAATTTTCTAATTTAAGAGTTTCCATTACTAGGTTTAAAATTTTTTTAAAAGGAAATGTTTTTAGTTGGTAAAAAAATTAAAATGTTTAATTCAGGTGAGTTAACCAAGCATTGCAATGTTTTGGGTGGGTGTGTGATGGTAATTGCTTTTTGCAGGTGTAATTAATTTTAAATAATGTTTTAGAAATTTATTTTTCTTTCTCTCAGTGTTAAAACTATTTTAATATCAGTATTAATAGAAATAAATGTAACTTGGTTTTTTTTATATTATTAAGTTTTTTTTTATAATAGTCTATGACAAAATTGGAATCATAATATTTATTTCTTAATAATATGAGTCACTTTTTATTCATTTTAATAAATTAAAATTGATAAAATCTCTTTTTTTATAATATTTTTTTTTCCATTACCTTTTTCTTTCTCTTAAAAATACTCAAAAAAAGAAAGAAATAACAGTAAGAAATTTAAATATAAAAAGATATTTATTAATTGCAGCCATTTAACTTTCAAATCTGTCAAATTAAGACTTAATTGCTTCCTATCGCTTCTCATATTCTATAAGTGTTTTTTATTTTTCCATGTGTGTTTCTTTCGAATCGCACTCTGCACCATTAATCTACCCATTCCTCATCTGTTGATAATCAACGTCCACTAATGGCCATAGAAAACTATTTTCTTTAAGAGTGATGTTAATTGGTCCTTCATCAAGCAAACTGCCAGCACCCACTGTTCATCGCTAGTCACACAAAACCATTATTAACATTAAAAAAAAAGAAGAAGAAAAAAAAAGATGAAAAAAAGAAAGATGCGGGCAGCATTCTGCAGCGATGAATTCTATTGTGAGGTGCATTAAAAATATTGCCAAAAAAAAGAAAAAAGAAAAAGAAAAAAATCCAATACATGCACAAGGCCCATCTGTTTCTGAGAATGGTTGTCATAGAAATGTCATTGTTCACAGGCTGTGATTAACTGGGGCGATGTCGACTAGCAAATTAAGAGGTACTCCTGTCTTGCAAGTTCTTTTGTCAAATGGGTTTTGTTTCTCTCTTCTCTTTTTTTTTTTTTGTTCTGACCTGTGACTACAGTGTTTCTTTATTTAAAGAACAGGGTTAGGATGTAACCCAGTGGTAAAGCACTCACTTGATGCGTGGTCACTTGGGATCGATCCCCATCGGCGGGCCCATTGGGCTATTTCTCGTTCCAGCCAGTGCATCACGACTGGTATATTAAAGGCTGTGGTATGTGCTATTCTGTCTGTGGGAAGTGCATATAAAAGATCCCTTGCTGCATTAGAAAAAATGTTGCGGGTTTCCTCTGTTGACTACGAGTCAGAATTACCAAATGTTTGACATCCAATAGCCGATGATTAATTAATCAATGTGCTCCAGTTGGTGTCGTTAAACAAAACAAACTTTTTTTAATTTAAAGAACAAGTATGTTGTAGATTAAGGGTGTGGATGAATGAATGATGTTAAAAGTTTGTTTTCATGATGTTCATAAAGTTTAAAGATTGTTTTATTTAGCGATACCACTAGAGCACATTGATTTATTAATCATTGGCTACTGGATGTCAAACAGTCTAAGAGAGGAAACCAGCTACATTTTTCCATTAGTAGCAAGGGAAAAATGTAGCAGGTTTCCTCTCTAAGACTTTATATCAAAATTACCAAATGTTTGGCATCCATTAGCCTATGATTAGAGAATCAACATGCTCTAGTGGTGCCATTAAAGAAAACCAAACTTTTAACTAATATCTAGTACACCTGTCCCATATTGCAATTCCACATTTTCTCTTAAAGGGACATGCCCTAGTTTCAACTCGTGAAAATTAACACTAAGTTTAGTTAATCTACAAACCTGTAACACATTTGGATAAAGTTACAATAGAGTGAAACATGAGTCTGTGACTTTGAAATGGTGAAATACAACTCGACTCCATAAGTGTTACTTCTCAGACGCATGTGCGTTTTTAAAAATATGAGAAATGCATTTTGTGATATTAAAAACACCAGGATGACCAATAACACTTCAAATGTACGGAATTGATTATCTAAACAATAAAATCTAAGTAAAGTATGATTTAAGTTATCAAAAACGGTTGTAATAGTCAAAAATATGCGTTAGTGTTTAAAAACTAGGGTATGCCCCTTTAATTCCTTCCATCAGTGTACATATGTTGTTGGTTTAGTGTGCATTGTAGCACTTGATGACTTCCGACGCCATATAAACATAAATAAAATGTGTTGAGTGCATTGTTGAATAAAACATTTCCTTCACTTGATGACCTAACTAGTGTACCATTCAAATGCCAAATGTTAAAAAAACCCAAAAGCTGTGAACTTTTTAACTGTGGTTAATGTGAATTTTTTTTTTTAAACACCCAGGATTGCTATCATATTATACTGTAAGAGAAAATGGTCACACTTGTAACTGACATGCACTCATCGACCTTGGGCCAGTACGAAAACATTGATTGTTTTATGTTTTGCACAGCACCTACTCTGCCTTAATGGATGGAAGTGTTTGACGACATCCCGAAAGAGTTGCCCAAATCAAATACAAGCCTCCCTGAAGAAATTGTCACCCCTTCGGGGCCGCCGATACTACTTTCCTGACAACTGATGCCGTTTTTCCATGCATGATCAATATTCATCGGTTCATTCGCTTCAACACTTATAAACTCAGCTGGCTAATTTCTCCAATCTCTAGAGTCATGCTAATGGCATGTGTCATATTACCAACTGTAAATAACAAGAATGCTGTTACCAACATGCTAATATTGTTAGATGAAGGGCTATACACACTGTAGATATCTCAATATTGTTAGATGAAGGCTATACATGCTGTAGATCTCTCAATATTGTTAGATGAAGGCCATACAAGCTGTAGATCTCTCAATATTGTTAGATGAAGGCCATACAAGCTGTAGAACTTAAAATATTGTTAGATGAAGGCCATACAAGCTGTAGATTTCACAGTATTGTTAGATGAAGGCCATACAAGCTGTAGATCTCACAGTATTGTTAGATGAAGGCCATACAAGCTGTAGATCTCACAATATTGTTAGATGAAGGCCATACAAGCTGTAGGTCTCTCAATAGTGTTAGATGACAGCCATACAAGCTGTAGATCTCACAATATTGTTAGATGAAGGCCATACAAGCTGTAGATCTCACAATATTGTTAGATGAAGGCCATACAAGCTGTAGATCTCACAATATTTTTAGATCAAGGGCGATACAAGCTGTAGATCTCACAATATTGTTAGATGAAGGCCATACAAGCTGTAGATATCTCAATATTGTTAGATGAAGGCCATACAAGCTGTAGATCTCTCAATATTGTTAGATGAAGGCCATACAAGCTGTAGATCTCACAATATTGTTAGATGAAGGCGATACAAGCTGTAGATCTCACAATATTGTTAGATGAAGGCCATACAAGCTGTAGATCTCACAATATTGTTAGATGAAGGCTATACAAGCTGTAGATCTCACAATATTGTTAGATGAAGGTGATACAAGCTGTAGAGCTCACAATATTGTTAGATCAAGGGCGATACAAGCTGTAGAACTTAAAATATTGTTAGATGAAGGCCATACAAGCTGTAGATCTCTCAATATTGTTAGATGAAGGCCATACAAGCTGTAGATCTCTCAATATTGTTAGATGACGGCGATACAAGCTGTAGATCTCACAATATTGTTAGATGAAGGCCATACAAGCTGTAGATCTCACAATATTGTTAGATGAAGGCCATACAAGCTGTAGATCTCACAATATTGTTAGATGAAGGCCATACAAGCTGTAGATCTCACAATATTGTTAGATGAAGGCCATACAAGCTTTAGATCTCACAATATTGTTAGATGAAGGCCATACAAGCTGTAGGTCTCACAATATTGTTAGATGAAGGCCATACAAGCTGTAGGTCTTTCAATATTGTTAGATGACGGCCATACAAGCTGTAGATCTCACAATATTGTTAGATGAAGGCCATACAAGCTGTAGATCTCTCAATATTGTTAGATGAAGGCCATACAAGCTGTAGATCTCTCAATATTGTTAGATGAAGGCCATACAAGCTGTATATCTCACAATATTGTTAGATGAAGGCCATACAAGCTGTGGATCTCACAATAGTGTTAGATGAAGGCCATACAAGCTGTAGATCTCACAATATTGTTAGATGAAGGCCATACAAGCTGTAGATCTCACAATAGTGTTAGATGAAGGCCATACAAGCTGTAGATCTCACAATATTGTTAGATGAAGGCGATACAAGCTGTAGATCTCACAATATTGTTAGATGAAGGGTTTTGTGTCTTTTATGTGGTGAAAGGAAAAATTATGTTTGTTTATTTAATGACACTACAACACGTTTAATCAGTGGTTGTTGGGTGTAAAACATTGTTAATTGCAGTAAATGGTCTGGACAATCCATCCATCCATCCGTTCATCTTTTCATCCATCCATCCATTCATTCATCCATCTACACATACATTCATTAATCTATCTGTCCATCCATCCATCTGTTGATCTGTCAGTCCATCTCTCTTGTTATTATTCCATCCAATTATCTAACCATCCATCCATCCATCCATCTCGTTATCATTGCATCCAATTAGCTAACCATCCATCCATCCATCCATCTCGTTATCATTGCATCCAATTATCTAACCATCCATCCATCCATCCATCCATCCAACTCTCCTTCCGTCCATCCATTCATCCATCCATCTCTCCATCTCTCCTTCCATCCATCCATCCATCCATCCATCCATCTCTCCTTCTGTCCATCCATCCATCCATCCATCCATCTCTCCTTCCATCTATCCATTCATCCATTCATCCATCCATCTCTACTTCCATCCATCCATCCATCCATCCATCTGTCATTCCATCCATCTTTTCTTCCATCCATCCATCCATCCATCTCATTCCGTCTATGTGTCCTTCCATCCATCCATCCATCCATCCATCCATCCATCCATCTCTCCTTGTGTCCATCCATTCATCCATTCGTCTCTCCTTCCATCCATTTATTCATCCATTCATCCATCCCTTCATCCATTAATTCATCCATTAATTCATCCATCCATTCATCCATTCATCCATCCATTCATCCTGTTGACATATATCAGTAGTCTAGATACAGTTCTTGAAATGTTTTGATTGTTGCTACATTTATAGCCATGTGGTATAATACTGGTCTATTGATTTTTGTAATTCTTCAAATCATCTTAAAATACACTTTAAACCCAACCCCCCCCCCCCCCCCAAAACCACTGTAATTTTACAAAATGAGGAGTTTCTACAGAATAATGAGGTGTATGATATACTGCAATGTTCTCATTTATAAGTTTATCTCAAAATACGCTTTAACCCCCCCCCCAAAAAAAACAACAACCCACCCCAGCAAAAAACCCCTGTAATTTTACAAAATGAGGAGTTTCTACAGAATAATGAGGCGTATGATATACTGCAAGTCTTTACACTCTTGTTTCACCAAACCGTCGTAAAGCACAATAAAAAACTAATACTGTGATTTCATTTCACAAAATGAATAATGAAGAATCTAATATTGGCTAGGCTTTTGAATTTTTGATATCTGAAATCAGCATAAAGAACAATACAATAAAATAGAACTGCTTTTCCTCTTTTTCGTTTCTTTTTCTTCTTTCTTTTTTGTTTACCAAATGGACTGGATAATCAATTACACATGTATTTTTTTTATTTTATTTTTATTATTATTATTTTTTTACCAAATGGAGTTGCTACTGAATATAATGAGGTTTGTGATATATGTCAGGTCTTTAGATTTTTCAGTCTCTGATCTGCATCTAAATGCATGTGCTCGTTTGTCTTTTCTTCATGAGCCTGACAATTATATACAGTGGTGTACGACAGAACACACAAAAGATCACACTTCGACAAGCGCAGTAAAATGGGCCGTGATGAATGTTGTAACTCCGCTCTTGGGAAATCTCATTTACAAGTTTATTAATTTTCTCTCCTCAAAAAATATATATCGGCTTTGCAGAATATAATGTAGCTGAGGCAGATCCGGGATGTGATAAAATCCAGCAAAAGTAGATGGCAATCTGTTGATGGATGTACTAAACAGGGTGTACAATTCAATTCACAAATCACATGCCTGATGATGGATCTAGAGGAGTGAAGGGTTTATTTTTGTACAGATCGGAGTAATATATTTATTAAATCTAATACATGTAATAGTCAAGAATTTGACATTTATATTTATAAATTGTGATGAGAAAAATTCTCATTTGTAATAATTTTCTCATTTTAACTTATTTTTGTGTTTATATCCAATTAAAGCTCAAACATGCTGTCTTGGACACACACTTCAGATATCTGTCCATCCATTCATCTATTCATCCATATATCCATCCATCCATCCATCCATCAATTAATTTATTCATCCATTCATCCATCATTCCATCCATATACCCATCAATCCCTATATTATGTCTCCATCCCTCCATCCCTCCATCCCTCCATCCATCCCTCCATCCATCCATCCATCCATCCATCTATCTATCCATCAGTCCATATATCCAGTCATCCAGTCATCCAGCCATCCAACCAACTATATCTATCCATATATCCATCATCCCTCCATCCCTCCATTCATCTATGCTTCCATCCATCCATCCTTCCATCCAGCCATCCTTCCATCCATCCATCCTTCCATCCAGCCATCCTTCCATCCAGCCATCCAGTCATCCATCCAGCCATCCATCAAACTATCCAGTCATCCACTGTCCATATCTGTCCATAAATTAAAATGTGCTGTGTATTTCATTAAAAAATAAAACATTTGTTTCATCCTTGTAAACAATTTTATGTAAAAGGTAGGTAAAATTAGCACTTTTCAGAATTTTACAAATAAATTCTATCAGATTCGCATTTAAACTACGGTAACGGCAAAAACCCAGAGAAGAAATGTGTCAATTAGCAGTACTGAAGAAATCAGAACCACTCTTGTAATTTCTTATGGGTGTGGAGGGAGAACAAACTGGGGGTGGGTTGGTGGGGGGGGGGGGGAGAATAAATTACAAGCTATTAACCATTTAATTGGACCCCGTTTCCAAACTTTACATTGCCAGCTTTCAGGAAATGAAATTTCCTCCAACTGGCTATTCTTGTAGATGAAGGCACCAACTCTTAATATCTCGGGTTTCATTCTATCATCGTGATGAAGTCCATCTTTCTATATTGTATGAGGGGAGATAATCGAGTCAGTGTTTTATTCTCTCTGAACACATTTAATGCACTTGTTCAATTCGGTCCAAGTGTGTTGTATTCTTAATGGGGTGTTTTAAGATTAATAGTGTTAGCAATTACATGAAACTTCTTTTAAGCGGCCACCTGTATATAAATGTCATCACTGCTTTTTGTAGTGTGATGGTTAAAATACATGTAAATACTGATGAAAATGAAATAAAGAAGGAATAACATGAACTACTACTGGCGGTCAGTCATTCCCACCTTACTGACATTGAATTCCATGTCAACATTGTGTTTTACACAGACATTATGTTTGTTTTGTTTAACAACACCACTGGAGCAAATTGATTAATTAATCATCAAGCTACTGGATAGCAAACATAAGGTAATTCTGACACATAGTCATCAGAGGAAACCCGCTACATTTTTCCTTAGTAAGATTAGTAAGTGTACCCTCGAGGCCAGTATGAACCTTGCTGTTAAATATATCAATAATGTTAGTGGTTAAGGATGGACATTATTTTTGTTCTATGCATGAACATGGACATCTACCTGTATTTAGTCTTGAAACCAGTTTTAAAAGATAAGTTTGTTTTGTTTAACGACATCACTAGAGCACATTGTTTAATTAATTATCAGCTACTGGATGTCAAACATTTGGTAATTCTGACTCGTAGTCATCAGAGGAAACCTGCTACATTTTTCCTAATGCAGCAAGGGATCTTTTATATACACTTTCCCACAGACAGGAAAGGACATACTATGGCCTTTGTCCAGTTGTGGCGCACTGGTTGGAACGAGAAAAAATCCAATCAGTTGAATGGATCCACTGAGGTGGTTCGATCCTGTGATGCATGCACCTGAAGCAAGCATTAACTCACTGAGCTAATTTGGTCTAAAATACCAAGTGTTCCCTTATTTCTTTCTCTCAGTATGACCGGCCTTGGTGGCGTCTTGGTTAGGCCATCGGTCTACAGGCTGGTAGGTACTGAGTTCGGATCCCAGTTGAGGCATGGGATTTTTAATCCAGATACCGACTCCAAACCCTGAGTGAGTGCTCCGCAAGGCTCAATGGGTAGGTGTAAACCACTTGCACCGACCAGTGATCCATAACTGGTTCAACAAAGGCCATGGTTTGTGCTATCCTGCCTGTGGGAAGCGCAAATAAAATATCCCTTGCTGCCTGTCGTATAAGAGTAGCCTATGTGGCGACAGCGGGTTTCCTCTAAAAAAAACAAAGAACAGTGTTAGAATGACCATATATTTGACGTCCAATAGCTGATGATAAGATAAAAAATCAATGTGCTCTAGTGGCGTCATTAAATAAAACAAACTTTACTTTTTCTCTCACTATATATTTAATGATATGAAAAAGTATATAAATATAAGACAAATATTACAATATGTATCAGAATTAGTAAATTTTTGTTAATCCTAAGATTCTATAGCATACAGCTACGGGTTATAGCTCAATGGCTGATCTGTTGCCCTAATTTCTCCCATGAGTGGTACATCAAAGATTGTGATATGTGATATGTGGAGAAGTGCATATAAAAGATCTCTTGCTGCTTTATCAGCATAAGTAGACTATTTCGCGGCAGTGAGTCTGTCTCTCTGTCCGTCTGTCTGTCTGTCTGTCTCTCTCTCTCTCTCTCTCTCTCTCTCTCTCTCTCTCTCTCTCTCTCTCTCTCTCTCTCTCTCTCTCTCTCTCTCTCTCTCTCTCTCTCTCTCTCTCCTTCCTGTGGTAGAGAATGACTGGGATGTGAACCCATCACCTACCAACATTGATTAATGAAATGTTTTCTTTTAATAGTATTATACCAAAATAGTTCTGTCCTTTAGTCTAAAAATATTTCTTAATCAACCCAGGCAAATCTCAAAGATGGAAAGCTTTTCTTCATTTTTGCAGATTTATAGATGCCTTTAGTTCATTCAAGTGATGTTAGTTTATGGGACTTCCACACTGGAGAGTTCCTCTCGCACGTAGGGGGAGCTGTCATTGTCTGGGCGAATGATTGCTCGCTTGATGAAAAATCAGTATTGACCATCTTAACGGTAGTGTGTAAAACGGTGTGTTTCATCTAGCCCCTTGATTTATTGATACCACTTAACACTGGCCGGCTTTTGGTAATGGTGTCGGAGACCTGTTGGATGCGGGGAGACTTTCAGTACTTCTCTCTGGAGAAGCTCTCAAAATAACTTTTGTTTCTTGACTTCTTCGCCAGGAGAGTTCCAAGTCGGATAGTGGTATCTGGAAATATCTTTCTTGTAGTTCTTCAGTTGTTTGGTACGAGATGCACTGAAAGAGTGGTGGTTTTAGTATGGTCATGGACTGAATACAGTTTTGATGTAAATGTTTATATACATATTGTACTGATGTGTTGGGTTTGATATTCATAGGATTTGTGGTTCAAATCCCCTCAGTGGAGATGGAATGACATACATTTGTATCTGTGTAACTCTGGCATGAATGGAATATGCAGGTGTTTTTTAAAGAGATGTTCTGAAAGAAGCAGATGGTTTTAGTCCAATCAGGAATCAAGTGCACTTATAACATAAAGGTTTAGATATATATTATTATACAGACTTGTTGGATTTGATACTCATAGGATTCGTGGTTCGAATCCCTACAGTGGAGGTGGAATTATCTACATGTGTATCTGTGTAATTCTGGGGTGGGTTTTTTTATGAGATTCACTGAAGGAGACAGATAGTATTAGTGCAGTATTCTGTCGAGTTCAGTTTTAATATAAATATGTTTATATACATGTAGATATTGTATTGACGTATTGGATTTGATACACATAGGATTCCAAGTTCGAATCCCTTCAGTGGATATGGAATTACATGTACATGTATTTTCTGCCATGAATTGAATATGCACGCTTGTTGGATTTGATACTCATAGGGTTCCTGGTTCGAATCCCGACAGTGGAGGTGGAATTATAATATAAATGTTTATATACATGTATATTATACAGACCTGTTGGATTTGATACTCATGGGAGTCCAGGTTCGAATCCCCACAACGGAGGCAGAATTATAATATAAATGTTTATATATATTATGCAGACTTTTTGGATTTGATACTCATAGGGTTCCTGGTTCGAATCCCCACAGTGGAGGTCGAATGACATATATGTGTATCTGTAACACTGGCATGAATGGAATATACAGTCTTGATGGATTTGCTTCTCATAGGATTCCTGGTTCGAATCCCCTCAGTGGAATCTGAATGACATACATGTACATTGTGTATCTGTTACAGTGGCATGAATGGAATATACAGTCATACAGTTTTGATGGACTTGATTATCTGAACTTCAGTACTGGAGAGCTCCAATACTGGTAATGGTGTCTTGGGAGTAAATGTTTTTAGTTTTAGGATTTTATATTTTTTATTATTATTATTTTAATCCATTGCACTCTTCTTTCCTTTTACTCCTTTGAATTCCATCTCATTTCTTCCCAATCTGGCAACTCCTCCCATCTTTCAACTTCTTTCGCTGTCCACCTCCACATCCCAGTCCTTGTCTTTCTAACTCCATTCCTTTCTCTCCTTTGAATTCCATCTCATTTCTTCCCGATCTGGCAACTCCTCCTATCTTTCAACTTCTTTCGCTGTCCACCTCCACATCCCAATCCTTGTCTCTCCAATGGAGACGGGTGCTTGTCTCTTATGGCTATCTGTGCCACACACCTGTCATTCCCCATCAGTTTTTAGGTGTGGGCTTAGTTTGACCACTTCAGAATGTTCAGTAGTTACTTCTGGCATTGTTAAGAGGCACTTGTAACCACCTACTATGCTCCCCTACTGTGAGCGGCCATTAGTGCTGTGGGTCAGACCAGATTTATTAGCGGCAGAGGACTTGTAAGGATGCCATAGTTTTAGGAGTTAACCTAAGTCACAAACCCAGGGTCCCTAAGTTCATTACTTTTTCCGTTTCACCTAGAAATGTCTTCTTGAGTTACTAGTTGGTGGCCCCCCCCCCTCCCCCATTGTACTATTTCCCATTCCAGCCAGTGCACCACGACTGGTGTATATGTATATCCTCTCTAAGACTATGTCACAATTACTCAATGTTTGATATCAAACGGCCAATGATTAATTATTAGTACCCTACTGATCCAACAGGAGGGTACTATATACGTTTCATCTCCATCCTTCTGTCTGTCTGTTGGTCTGTCTGTCTGTCGGTCGGTCGGTCGGTCGGTCGGTTGGTCCATGAGTCGGTCGGTCCATGGCGATTTACCCATTTTGGACAGAGTTATGGCCCTTAAACATATGTGTATATGTAGGGGAAAAAAAAAAAATTGTTTGTCCAAACAGGTTTTATTTTTGCACTGCGTCAAAATATCGAGCTGCAATTTTGTGTATGGCTTTATCATGTATTGTTACAGATCAAGTTTAACTTTCATGATGATTTACCCATTTTTCACAGAGTTATTCGCCCTTGAACTTATCAGATAAGAAAATTTGTTTTCATGACTTTTTTCTGTAATACCTTAAGATACTGAGATGAAATTTTGTACATAACTTCATCATGTACTGTTATAGATCAGGTTTGACTTTCATGGCGATTTACTGATTTTTTTTACGGAGTTATGGCCCTTGAATTCAGGAGATAGGAAAATTAGTTGAGCCCGGTAGGGGACGCATTGCTTTAGCAGTATACTCTTGGGGACGGGACGTAGCCCAGCTGTAAAGTGTTCGCTTGATGCACAGTCAGTCTACTTCTCACTCTAGCCAGTGCACTACAGCTGGTATATCAACAGCCGTGGTATGTGTTATCCTGTCTGTTGGATGGTGCATATAAAAGATCCCTTGCTGCTAATCAAAAAGAATAGCCCATGAAGTGGCAACAGCGGGTTTCCTCTCTCAATATCTCTGTGGTCCGTAACCATATGTCTGACACCATATATAACCGTAAATAAAATGTGTTGAATACATCATTAAATAAAACATTTCCTTCTAGTATACTCTTAGAATGCTTGTCATATCTATGTGCTCTAGTGGTGTTGTTAAACAAAGCAAACTTTGACTCATAGATACATTTCACCATGAGGTATTCATGTATTAGTTTCTATGCATGTGTAGCTACGCCACCAAGGCCAATATTCTCTCCTAACCTTAAGGGCTAATCCTGTACACCACTACATCTCAGAGACAGTTGATTACAGTCTTAATAAACTGTAATACCAGAATACCGGGAATTCCAGGAACCATGACTATAACAACAGCAGTTGGACCGGCCTCGGTGGCGTCGTGGTTAGGCCATCGGCCTACAGGTTGGTAGGTACTGGGTTCGGATCCCAGTCGAGGCATGGGATTTTTAATCCAGATACCGACTCCAAACCCTGAGTTAGTGTTCCGCAAGGCTCAATGGGTAGGTGTAAACCACTTGCACCAACCAGTGATCCATAACTGGTTCAACAAAGGCCATGATTTGTGCTATCCTGCCTGTGGGAAGCACAAATAAAAGATCCCTTGCTGCCTGTCATAAAAGAGTAGCCTATGTGGCGACAGCGGGTTTCCTCTAAAAAACAGTGTCAGAATGACCATATGTTTGACATCCAATAGCCGATGATAAGATAAAAAATCAATGTGCTCTAGTGGCGTCGTTAAATAAAACAAACATTTTTACAACAACAGCAGGAGCAATTCCAATCTATATAGACGAGCAGACATGATGAAGATCAAAAGAATGTCTGAAAACTATTTTCTTCTGACTATCTTTATAACCTGCCTGAGGTGCTTGCGTCATAGGATCGAATCACCTCAGTGGTCCCAATCTCTAATTGTTTTGTTTTTCCGTCCCATCCAGTGCACTGTGACTTGTGTATCAAAGGTATGTGCTGTCCTGTCTGTGGCATGGTGCATGGGCGGATCCAAGGGGGGGGACCAGGGGGATGCGTCCCCCCAAAAAAATTGTTCAAGTGCCCTCAAAATGTCCAAGTGCCCTTTTTGTTTGTAGAATTTTTTTTTTTTTAAGTAAACAATAATTATGTTGTAGATAAATGAAATCAAGATTTTCGTGTACATGCGCAAGCTTGCAGATATGTGTCTGTGTTATTGAGTCTCAATGGGGCCCCATTGAGGTTCTAACGCGAGTGACGCCAATTTACTTCATTATTGCTAGTATATTATGACGTAGAACTGTAGGAATTCATATTAATTGTAAATATCAAAACTTGTAGTAAGGTGCCCTTTTGACGAGTCAATGTGCCCTTCTTTTTTGGTCCCCCCCTAAAAATATTTCCTGGATCCGCCCATGTGATGCATATAAAAGACTCCTTGCTACTAATGGGAAAATGTAACATGTTTCCACTCTTAAGACTGTATGTTAGAATTGGCAAATATTTGACATCCAGTAGCCAATGATTAATAAATTAATGTGTTCTAGTCTAAACTATAGCTACACCATGCACCAAGGCCATTTCCTGCCTGTCTGAAAGACTAATCCTGTACACCACTGCGTCTCAGAGACAGTTGATTACAGTCTTAATAAACTGTAATACCAGAATACCGGGAATTCCAGGAACCGTGACTACGACAACAGCAGCAGCAACTCCAATCTATATAGATGAGCAGACACGATGACCATGATCAAAAGAATGTCTGAAAACAATTTTCTTCTGGCTATCTTTATAACCTGTGTAGCCTTGACTATTGGACTCACTCAGGCTTTAGGTAATGATCACAGAGTTTCCCAAACAGTTTCGGTGGCGCCATCCCCGGTCTTACTTTCTTGATTTTCTTTTCACTTTCTAAACCCATTACATTGTGTCTTGGAGGAGATGTGTCGAGCGCTCTGTGATCAAGCACTGGCCGGCGACCCATTATACTTATAAAAGTTGATGGATCCCCGAATAATCCTTTAAAAACGATGCCCGCTGCACAAGTGTTTGGTTGGTCGGCACAGACTGTCAATAGTTGGGAGTCAGAGGAATCCAATCGTTAAGAGTGGCGTCCGGAGACTTGGTCAATTTATTTGACAGCCAGGGTTGTTAGAGGTTTTTTGATGGCATTAAAGTGATTGGGTTTCGAACACAGGCTGTATCAAATGATCAAGGGGGATACATAGACTATCAAATGATCAAGGGGGATACATAGACTATCAAATGATCAAGGGGGATACATAGACTATCAAATGATCAAGGGGGATACAAAGACTATCAAATGATCAAGGGGGATACATAGACTATCAAATGATCAAGGGGGATACATAGACTATCAAATGATCAAGGGGGATACATAGACTATCAAATGATCAAGGGGGATACATAGACTATCAAATGATCAAGGGGGTTACATAGACTATCAAATGATCAAGGGGGTTACATAGACTATCAAATGATCAAGGGGGATACATAGACTATCAAATGATCAAGGGGGATACATAGACTGTATCAAATGATCAAGGGGGTTACATAGACTATCAAATGATCAAGGGGGTTACATAGACTGTATCAAATGATCAAGGGGGTTACATAGACTGTATCAAATGATCAAGGGGGTTACATAGACTGTATCAAATGATCAAGGGGGTTACATAGACTGTATCAAATGATCAAGGGGGTTACATAGACTGTATCAAATGATCAAGGGGGTTACATAGACTGTATCAAATGATCAAGGGGTTAACTTTTTAAACAAAAAATCTGCCAAAAAATCTGGGTATGATGCTATACCCATTTTACGCTCTGGCAGAAACCCTAACTGACTAAAATAGACGAAAGCTTGACTCAATGACCATTACTTCTCAGAGGTAAGTGTGTTTTTAGAATTAAGAAAGATGTACTTAGGGTATTACAAAAACCAGGATGACCAGAAACACTTCAGATGTCTGGACATGGATATTCTAAACAATAAAATCGAAGTAAAATGTAATCTAAATGATCAAAAACAGCTCAAATGGGAGTAAAATGTAATCTAAATGATGAGAAACAGCTCAAACAGGAGTAAAATGTAATCTAAATGATGAGAAACAGCTCAAACAGGAGTATCGTGTAATCTAAATGATAAAACCTCCAGCTCAAACAGGAGTAAAATGTAATCTAAATGATCAAAAACAGCTCAAACAGTGAAAAACTTGGGTCTGTCATTTTAATGGTTAATTAGCTGTTAGTGGTTAGTGAAAAAGATTTTTGAATCAAATTAATTGAGCCATTAAAACTCGCTCTAGGTTGGAGCCGGCACTGGGATGTGAACCCGGTACCTACCAGTCTTAAGGCTGATGGATTAGTAAGTGTACCATCAAAGTCAGTATGAACCTTGCTGTTAAATATATCAATAATGTTAGTGGTTAAGGATGGACATTATTTTTGTTCTATGCATGAACATGGACATCTACCTGTATTTAGTCTTGAAACCAGTTTTAAAAGATAAGTTTGTTTTGTTTAATGACATCACTAGAGCGCATTGATTAATTAATCATCGGCTATTGGATGTCAAACATTTGGTAATTCTGACTTGTAGTCATCAGATGAAACCTGCTTAATTTTTCCTAATGCAGCAAAGGATCTTTTACATGCACTTTCCCACAGACAGGAAAGCACATACCACAGCCTTTGACCAGTTGTGGTGCACTGGTTGGATGAGAAAAAAACCCCAGTCAGTTGAATGGATCCACTGAGGTGGTTCAATCCTGTGATCCTCAGGCAAGCACTCAACCGACTGAGCTAAATCCCGCACTTTTTTAAAAAGAATTCTCGATACTGTAGCTTTAAATTAATCTTTCTATGAAGTTTTTGTGATTTTTGTTCTACATCCATATTCATGGTAATAATTGGCAAGAAGTTGTCAAAGTGTTATTTCTATTTTTTTCCTACAGTAAAATTAACATACTGAAGCTGTCAAAACCTCGTCCATGTTTTGGTGGAGATTTACATAAGAAGAACACTATCCCATCAAGGGACGTAACTGGAGCATGAAATATTAGACAAGAATGGTTGATTTCCATTTTGATTATGTTATTCACAAGCGTTTCTGCCGGTGTTGACATAATTTGCCGCTAATATTGTGACAGAAACGGCTAAATCTGATAACCATGGCTATTAAGTCATGATTATGCATAATTAGACGTTTTTTGAAATTGAGACGTGTTGCATGGATTTGCATAATAATTATGGGAAACTTTGCTAGAAGGTGTCTTGTAAGATTTCTTTGAATAACACATTTCAGCTTCTATTGATTTTTAAAAAAATCCAAGATATTTTAGAACTATTGTACAATGAGGTGAAAGCACCGAATATGAATCGATGATGAATTTGATGAAATTGTCGTAAAAGTAATTTGATGATTACTCCTTTATGTATTAAGCTGTTCCGTATATTAAACAGGTATCGATTATATTACATACTCTGTGCATAGATCTGTCTGCAAATTCAGCTTTGTTGACAAACACACACAAGGGAAAAAACGGTTCAGGGTGGTGTGGGTGTGGGGATGGATGAAAAGATAAAGGGATTGATTGATGGATGGATGGATAAAGGGATGGATGGATGGATGGATTAAAAGATAAATGGATGGATAAAGGGATGGATGGATGAAAAGATAAAGGGATGGATGGATGGATGGATAAAGGGATGAATGAATGGATGGATGGATGGATGGGTGGATGGATGGATGGGTGGGTGGGTGGGTGGGTGGGTGTGTTTGGATGGTTGGTGGATTTTGGCAATGATAAAGGGATAGATGGATGGGTTTATTTGTGAGTGTGTGTTCAGAAACATCAGTTCATTGAAACTTAGATAATCGGTGAAACAGGCTCCACATCTTGTAGGTGGCCATCTCTGTGAAGTTGAAGTTATTCTTGGTTTTCACAGGGCTGAGTGCAAGGACTTTACTGATGACTGCTTTTGGCCAGTGGATGATGGCATTTCACCGTGGTATGCAATAAAGCAGGAAAAATATGTTTGTTACGTTCATGCTCCTTTTAGAGTTAAGATGATACTTTGAGTAGCGCGACTTCCCTCAGTGCAAGTGCAATTCTCCTCCTTGACATTTTGAGGAGTGCAATTCTCCTCCTTGACTTTTTAAGGAGTATGATTCCCCTCCTTGACATTTTGAGGAGTGCAGTTCTCCTTGACATTTTGAGGAGTGACTTGCCTCCTTGACATTTTGAGGAGTATGATTCCTCTCCTTGACTACATGTATATGAGGAATGTGTATTTTTGATGCTTGAAGCTCTGGTGTTGAAAACTTGGATCAGCAATTTTAAGTTTCTGTTTATCTCAAAATCTGCTATAAAGATAAAAATGGAACACGTGTCTTTAACCTAGTTAAGGGGCGGGACATAACCCAGTGGTAAAGTGCTCGCTTGATGCGCAGTTGGTCTGGGATCGATCACTGTCAGTGGGCCCATTGGGCTATTTCTCACTCCATCCAGTGCACCATGACTTGTACATCAAAGGCCGTGGTATGTGCTATCCTGTCTGTGGGATGGTGCATATAAAAGATCCCTTGCTGCTAATCGATAAGAATAGCCTATGAAGTGGCGACAGCGGGTTTCCTCTCTCAATATATGTGTGGTCCTTAACCATATGTATGACGCCATATAACCGTAAACAAAATGTTTTGAGTGCGTCATTAAATAAAACATTTCCTTCCTTCCTTCCTTAACGTATTTCTGTTTGTTTTTCAGCGTGGCGAGTCTCGTGAGGGTCTGATGAGAGAGCTGGATCGTGAGAGGATGTTGCGAGTCGACGCCGAGCACCGACTCCATGACATGCGCGTCGAGAGTGACTCGTGCAGGTCGCGACTCCAGGCCCTGCAGGACGAGTTCAGAAAGTAGGTCATCAGTTGTTAGATCTTTAGAGAAGTAGGTCATCACTTGTTACATCTTTAGAGAAGTAGGTCATCAGTTGTTAGATCTTTAGAGAAGTAGGTCATCACTTGTTACATCTTTAGAGAAGTAGGTCATCAGTTGTTAGAACGTTAGAGAAGTAGGTCATCAGTTGTTAGAACGTTAGAGAAGTAGGTCATCAGTTGTTAGAATGTTAGAGAAGTAGGTCATCAGTTGTTAGATCTTTAAAGAAGTAGGTCATCAGTTGTTAGATCTTTAGAGAACTAGGATATCAGTTGTTAGATCTTTAGAGAAGTAGGTCATCAGTTGTTAGATCTTTAGAGAAGTAGGTCATCTTTGTTTATAGAAATATAGGTCATTATATTTATATGTAGTGGCAGAACGTAGCCTTCTTGTGAAGCGCCACTACCGAATAGATCCTTTCCTGGACAATGCATCATTTTTGTATGTAGTGGCAGAACGTAGCCTTCTTGTGAAGCGCCACTACGGAATAGATCCTTTCCTGGACAATGCATCATTTTTGTATGTAGTGCAGAACGTAGCCAAAGAGGAAAGCGCCACTACGGAATAGATCCTTTCCTGGACAATGCATCATTTTTGTATGTAGGGCAGAACGTAGCCTTCTTGTGAAGCGCCACTACGGAATAGATCCTTTCCTGGACAATGCATCATTTTTGTATGTAGTGGCAGAACGTAGCCTTCTTGTAAAGCGCCACTACGGAATAGATCCTTTCCTGGACAATGCATCATTTTTGCATTGTCACAAAGAGGATTGGTGTGGGACTTAGCCCAGTGGTAAAGCACTCTTTGATGTGCGGTCGGTCTGGGTTCGGGGAGACAAAGCCATTACTGTTCTCAATGATATTCACGTCTGATTGAGCCAAGTTGAGGATCTGAATATAGAAACATCCACAAACCTATCAGTGATAAGATGAGGAGTAAAAATCTTAGAAATGTTCATCAGGCCAAATATATCCTGTCTTTAAAGGATATCCAACTCTCATATATCTTGTCTATAAAGGATACCCAACTAACTGTCATATATCCTGTCTATACAGTTCACAAAGCAGAGATCAAGTCATCTAGGTGTAGCTGGGCAGCAAGAGTTTCCAATCTTTTGCAAGTGTCAAATGGTTTTGGTCAGAGAGTTGATCAAAGAAAGAAAGAAATTTTTATTTAACGACGCACTCAACACATTTTATTTACGGTTATATAGCGTCAGACAAATGGTTAAGGACCACACAGATATTGAGAGGGGAAAGCCGCTGTCGCCACTTCATGGGCTATTCTTTTCGATTAGCAGCAAGGGATCTTTTATATGCACCATCCCACAGACAGGGTAGTACATACCACGGCCTTTGATACACCAGTCATGGTGCACTGGCTGGAACGAGAAATAGCCCATTAGGCCCACTGACGTGGATCGATCCCAGATTGACCGTGCATTGAGCGAGAGCTTTACCACTGGGCTACTACCTGCCCTGGAGAATTGATCAAGTTATATATATACAATTTTTCGTAAGATTTAATCGGTACACTGAACAGACTGAGGTCATGGCTAAAAGATTAACCGATAATCAAGACCCAAGATTTATCCATAATCAAGACTAAGATTCCTTGATAATCAAGACCAAAGATTCACCGATAATCAAGACTATACATGAAATATTTATCTATGCTGGAAGGGTGAAAACCAGGCCATATTTCAAATCAGCAGAAAAATACTACTTTCCACATGCCTGGTTCCAATTGAACTGCTGGATGTGTCAGGTTGTCAGTCAGTGTGATATGACTAATGAATAAACAGTGTTGGATCTTCATACTGGCTGTCAGATCGCCTGTTTGCTTTTGCTGCTAGGTCGTGTGTGGTCAAATGTGTTTCAGCAGGGCTCTGGAATCTGCCTGGTCCAACACTTTTGATAGTTCTTTAAAAAACCCACCCAAAAACCCAAACAGATTATTATGGGCACCCCATTTAGTGACAGAAGGATTTACAATTTGCAAGATATGTTAATAAATTAATCAAATACAATGTAACTGGGTCTTGCTGAATGAATAAACATTGGATATATATAGAGATAAAATATTTTGAAAGCATATACAGTTGAATTTCGTTGGGTCAAACTCAGAAGGGTCGAATACATCGCAACGCTCGAACCAAGAATGAAGTACCGAGTTACACTTACACGTTGTTGACACTTTCTCGAAGGAAGGAAATTGTTTATTTAACAACACACTCAACACATTTTATTTACGGTTATATGGTGTCGGACATATGGTTAAGGACCACACAGATATTGAGAGAGGAAACCCACTGTCACCACTTCATAGGCTACTCTTTTGGATTAGCAGCAAGGGATCTTTTATATGCACCATCCCATAGACAGGATAGCACATACCATGGCCTTTGATGCACTAGTTGTGGAGCACTGGCTGGCCCACTAACAGGTATCGATCCTAGACCGACAGCACATCAAGCGAGCGCTTTACCACTGGTCTACATCCTGTCCATTATAAGGCATAAATTACATTGAATTGGTCTTGGGTGAGTGATAGGGAGTGGGAGTGATAACCACCTTAAACCTATAAAACTTTTAGAGTCTATAAACTCGAGACTTTAAGCACGGGCCCTGGTGTTCTGTGGGTTTGGGGGGTGGGACGTAGCCCAGTAGTACAACGCTCGCTCGATACGCAGTCGGTGTGGGATTGATCCCCGTCGATGATCCCATTGGGCTATTTCTCGTTCCAGCCAGTGCACCACGACTGGTATATCAAAGGCCGTAGTATGTACTACCCTGTCTGTGGGATGGTGCATATAAAAGATCCCTTGCTGCTAATCGAAAAGGGTAACCCATGAAGTGGCAACAGCGGGTTTCCTCTCAATATCTGTGTGGTCCGTAACTATATGTCTGACGCCATATAACCGTAAATACAGTGTGTTGAGTGCGTCGTTAAAAAAAGTGTTTTTTTTTCTTTTTTTCTGTGGGTTTGAATACCCATCATGCAAAAATTGAAAATCAAATTAAAAGGTGTGATATCATAGAATGGATTAATATAAGTGGTGCGTAACATTAGGATATTGTATACCTTTAAGACTTGACTCCCAATATAAATATTAAATTTGACCTAGATAATCCTCTGTCTTCTGTCTTATGACTTGGTTCCATTTATCATTAATCTACATTTGATATTTCTGTCACTGGAAATCCATAAAGTCGGTTCCCTAGGTCTTCTTGATGCCGCTTTATGCCACCCATAAGGCCTGGGTATTGGGAGTGTAATTGAATTGCGGTATGGCGGCAGTGTTGACGGATGGGATATGTCAGATGGTTTCATGGACTGCGTAGGACAGATGTATTTTCACAGCCAGTTTGGCTGCACATGACTATTCTGATTAATGTGTGTACAGTGCAACCTGTGTATACAGGACACCCAGTTGGCTGACATGTCACCTGTATAGACAGGACACCCAGCTGGCTGACATGTCACCTGTATAGACAGGACACCCAGCTAGCTGATATGTAACCTGAGTATGCAGGACACTCAGCTAGTTGACATATAACCTGTATATACAGGACACTCAGCTAGTTGACATGTCACCTGTATAGACAGGACACCCGGCTGGCTGACATGTCACCTGTATAGACAGGACACCCAGCTAGCTGATATGTAACCTGAGTATGCAGGACACTCAGCTAGTTGACATATAACCTGTATATACAGGACACTCAGCTAGTTGACATGTAACCTGTATAGACAGGACACTCAGCTAGTTGACAAATAACATGTATAGACAGGACACTCAGCTAGTTGACATGTAACCTGTATAGACAGGACACCCAGTAGCTGACATATAACTTGTATAGACAGGACATCCAGCTAGCTGACATGTAACCTGTATAGATAGGACACTCAGCTAGTTGACATATAAACTGAATATACAGGACACCCATATATCTGACATAACCTGTATAGACAGGACACCCAGCTATCTGACATAACCTGTATAGACAGGATACCCAGCTGGCTGACATGTCACCTATATAGACAGGACACCCAGCTAGCTGATATGTAACCTGAGTATGCAGGACACTCAGCTAGTTGACATATAACCTGTATATACAGGACACTCAGCTAGTTGACATGTAACCTGTATAGACAGGACACTCAGCTAGTTGACATATAAACTGTATATACAGGACACCCATATATCTGACATAACCTGTATAGACAGGACACCCACCTATCTGACATAACCTGTATAGACAGGCCACCCAGCTGGCTGACGTCACCTGTATAGACAGGACACCCAGCTAGCTGATATGTAACCTGAGTATACAGGACACTCAGCTAGTTGACATGTAACCTGTATAACAGGACACTCAGCTAGTTGACATGTAACCTGTATAGACAGGACACTCAGCTAGTTGACATATAACATGTATAGACAGGACACTCAGCTACCTGACATATAACCTGTAGTTTTTCCACCATCCCAACTCATGCCTCTTGACTGGTATATCAAGGCTCTGGTGTGTGCTATCATGTCTTAAGGGTTTCTGCTAGAGGGTGGAATGGGTATGGTGCCATATCCAAAAAAAAATTTGCTGATTTTTTTTGGTTTAACTTAACCGTTTGACAAAATTAATTACTCTTATCATTACTTTATGATTTTCTTAACCATAAACATAATTGTTTTTTTTTACCTGTCTCGGTGACGTCGTGGTTAGGCCATCGGTCTACAGGCTGGTAGGTACTGGGTTCGGATCCCAGTCGAGGCATGGGATTTTTAAAATGTGTTGAGTGCATCATTAAATAAAACATTTCTTTCTTTCTTTTTTTCCCTCTGATGACTACATGTCAGAATTACCAAATGTTTGACACCCAGTAGCCTGTGATCAATAAATCAGTGTACTCTAGTGGTGTCGTTAAACAAAACTAACTTTTAACTGAAGGCTACATGTCAGAATTACCAAATGTTTGACACCCAGTAGCCTGTGATCAATAAATCAGTGTACTCTAGTGGTGTCGTTAAACAAAACTAACTTTTAACTGAAGGCTACATGTCAGAATTACCAAATGTTTGACACCCAGTAGCCTGTGATCAATAAATCAGTGTACTCTAGTGGTGTCGTTAAACAAAACTAACTTTTAACTGAAGACTACATGTCAGAATTACCAAATGTTTGACACCCAGTAGCCTGTGATCAATAAATCAGTGTACTCTAGTGGTGTCGTTAAACAAAACTAACTTTTAACTGATGACTACATGTCAGAATTACCAAATGTTTGACACCCAGTAGCCTGTGATCAATAAATCAGTGTACTCTAGTGGTGTCGTTAAACAAAACTAACTTTTAACTGAAGACTACATGTCAGAATTACCAAATGTTTGACACCCAGTAGCCTGTGATCAATAAATCAGTGTACTCTAGTGGTGTCGTTAAACAAAACTAACTTTTAACTGATGACTACATGTCAGAATTACCAAATGTTTGACACCCAGTAGCCGGTGATCAATAAATCAGTGTACTCTAGTGGTGTCGTTAAACAAAACTAACTTTTAACTGAAGGCTACATGTCAGAATTACCAAATGTTTGACACCCAGTAGCCTGTGATCAATAAATCAGTGTACTCTAGTGGTGTCGTTAAACAAAACTAACTTTTAACTGATGACTACATGTCAGAATTACCAAATGTTTGACACCCAGTAGCCTGTGATCAATAAATCAGTGTACTCTAGTGGTGTCGTTAAACAAAACTAACTTTTAACTGATGACTACATGTCAGAATTACCAAATGTTTGACACCCAGTAGCCGGTGATCAATAAATCAGTGTACTCTAGTGGTGTCGTTAAACAAAAACTAACTTTTAACTGATGACTACATGTCAGAATTACCAAATGTTTGACACCCAGTAGCCGGTGATCAATAAATCAGTGTACTCTAGTGGTGTCGTTAAACAAAACTAACTTTTAACTGATGACTACATGTCAGAATTACCAAATGTTTGACACCCAGTAGCCGGTGATCAATAAATCAGTGTACTCTAGTGGTGTCGTTAAACAAAACTAACTTTTAACTGATGACTACATGTCAGAATTACCAAATGTTTGACACCCAGTAGCCGGTGATCAATAAATCAGTGTACTCTAGTGGTGTCGTTAAACAAAACTAACTTTTAACTGATGACTACATGTCAGAATTACCAAATGTTTGACACCCAGTAGCCGGTGATCAATAAATCAGTGTACTCTAGTAGTGTCGTTAAACAAAACTAACTTTTAACTGAAGACTACATGTCAGAATTACCAAATGTTTGACACCCAGTAGCCGGTGATCAATAAATCAGTGTACTCTAGTAGTGTCGTTAAACAAAACTAACTTTTAACTGAAGACTACATGTCAGAATTACCAAATGTTTGACACCCAGTAGCCGGTGATCAATAAATCAGTGTACTCTAGTAGTGTCGTTAAACAAAACTAACTTTTAACTGAAGACTACATGTCAGAATTACCAAATGTTTGACACCCAGTAGCCGGTGATCAATAAATCAGTGTACTCTAGTAGTGTCGTTAAACAAAACTAACTAACTGCAGGGCTTCTGGAATGTTTATAAAATCCACTAGCCATGGGATCAGTAATTTAACTTTTTTTACTAGCCACTATTAAAAATTCACTAGCCCTACTTTACTTTAAGTTAATACAATTTTCCTAAATAATAGTAATAATCAGATATTCACCTAAAGAGGGAGATAGAGCTTAAAACACTAACATTGGGGTTTGGGGTGAGGCAGGATATTCATATTTACAAAAGAGACTTAACTGCAACATTTGAACCAACAAACTTCACTAGCCATCGGGCATGGCAATAGTAGTTATTTACTAGCCCAACATAGAATATCACTAGCCACGGGAGTAGGACTGCCATAATCTAGAAGCCCTGTAACTGACAGATCCACTGTTTGGCTTTGCTGAGCAGTAGATCTTGTAAACAGCTATTTGTCGAGGAAAAACTCTCAGTCATAGAACAGAAATATCTGCTGTTGGCGATAAGATGAATTTGAAATAAATCTCTGTCCATTGCAGAGTTAGATAACAAGATTCCCAACCCATTGTTTGCACTGGGTAAATAAAGAAACTCGGGAAAGAAAAAAAAAATCAAGTTAGGCTAATTTCCGTAAAGTCGTCGGCAGTGGCGATCAATAGCGATTTGACCGATGCCGCTAAATGCTGCCATTTGCGATGAATGCTGCCTCTGGAATTACTCTTCTTTGATGTCAGTGGAGTGTTCCGATTGAAATGTGTTTTGTAAGATGGCTACTATTGGAGAAGAGAGTTAATAATTTTATTGAGTGTTTTCCTGCTTTCTTTCTCTTCTTTTCTTTCTCTTCTTTTCTTTCTCTTGTTTTCTTTCTCTTGTTTTCTTTCTCTTGTTTTCTTTCTTATGGTTTCTTCTCTTTTTGTTCTTTGTTTTTTTTGTTTTGTAAATGCAGCTTATTAGAGAAATTGTGCTAAATTGATTTTAGCTTAAATCAGTGGTCAGTTAGTAAAGATGTGAAGTGAAGTGATAATAATAAGAACACAATGTATGTGATATATTTTCATGGGGTTAATGCGTTTTTTTTTGTTGTTTTTTGTAACATTATTCGAGAAATTGTGCTAAATTGATTTTGCTTTAAATCACAGTACAGTAAAGATGATGATTATGATAAATTAATAATAATTATATAATATATTTTTATGTTTTTACTCATTATTGGGAATGCAAGGGCTCTTATATGTGCACCATCCCACAGAACGAGAAATAGCCCATTGGGCCCACTGATGGGGATCGATCCCACACTGACCGCGCATCGAGCGAGCACTTTACCACTGGGCTACTTCCTGCCCCTGTAAGCAAGAAATAACCTTTTGAAACGGACTATAGAGCTCATCTCCAAAACTGTTACTTCTCAGAGGTACATGTACGTGCATTAAAAAAAAATATAAAATACATTTCGTTATATTAAAACCTCTAGGATGACTAGAAACACGTAGAAATATATAAAATACATTTCGTTATATTAAAACCTCTAGGATGACTAGAAACACGTAGAAGTATATAAAATACATTTCGTTATATTAAAACCTCTAGGATGACTAGAAACACATAGAAGTATACGGAAATGGATAATCAAAACAATAAACTCTCAAGTAATGTCTAAATTTAATTGTTTAAAACAGCTTAAAAAAGTGAAAAATATTCCATAGTGTTTAAAAACTAGTCTGTCACTTGGATAATTGGATATCAATCATTTGGTAATTTTGACATATATTCTTAGAGAGGAAACCTGCTACCTTTTTTCCATTAGTAGAAGGGATCTTTTATATGCATCATCTCACAGACAGGATAACACATACCACAGCCTTTAATATACCAATCGTGGTGCACTGACTGGAACGAGATCAATCCCACACTGACTGTGCATCAAGCGAGCCCTTTACCATTGGGCTACGTCCCACCACATTACTTTAAAGAAGACAAACTTTAATTGTATTCTAATGACACCAAACACAATGCGAAAGATTGGAAACCTACATGTAGAAAGAAAGAAAAGAAAGAATGAAAGAAATGTTTTATTTAACGACGCACTCAACACATTTTATTTACGGTTATATGGCGTCAGACATATGGTTAAGGACCACACAAATTTTGAGAGGAAACCCGCTGTCGCCACTACATGGGCTACTCTTCCGATTAGCAGCAAGGGATCTTTTATTTGTGCTTCTCACAGGCAGGACAGCACAAACCATGGCCTTTGTTGAACCAGTTATGGATCACTGGTCGGTGCAAGTGGTTTACACCTACCCACTGAGCCTTGCGGAGCACTCGCTCAGGGTTTGGAGTCGGTATCTGGATTAAAAATCCCATGCCTCGACTGGGATCCGAACCCACTACCTACCAGCCTGTAGACCGATGGCCTAACCACGACGCCACCGAGGCCGGTCCCTACATGTAGATGACTTGATCTCAGGGGCCTAATTCACAAAGGTCTTTTAGGCTCTGCTTGACAACAAAGCATCCTCTTTGCAAGTCTTTTAGCCTTGCACTGCGAGATCGCAAAGTTGCGAGAGTTTAGTGAATTAGGCCCCTGGTTGGTGAACTGTACAAGGTCAGTTATATTTGGCCTGATGAACATTTCTCAGATTCTGATACCTCATCTTATCACTGATAGGTTTGTGGAAAAAGAAAGAAAGAAATGTTTTATTTAACGACGCACTCAACACATTTTATTTACGGTTATATGGCGTCAGACATATGGTTAAGGACCACACAGATTTTGATAGGAAACCACTGTCACCACTACATGGGCCCCTCTTCCGATTAGCAGCAAGGGATCTTTTATTTGTGCTTCCCACAGGCAGGACAGCACAAACCATGGCCTTTGTTGAACCAGTTATGGATCACTGGTCGGTGCAAGTGGTTTACACCTACCCATTGAGACTTGCGTAGCACTCACTCAGGGTTTGGAGTCGGTATCTGGATTAAAAATCCCATGCCTCGACTGGGATCCGAACCCACTACCTACCAGCCTGTAGACCGATGGCCTAACCACGATGCCACCGAGGCTGGTCAGGTTTGTGGATGTTTCTATGTTAAAATCCTCAACTTGGCTCAATCAGACGTGAATGTCTCATGACTAACTGACCAATAAGAACAGTAATGGCTTCCTCTCTCCATTACTAACAGTTAGTTTGTTTGGTTTAATAACACCACTAGAGCACATTGATAAATTAATCGTCATCTATTGGATGTCAAACATTTGGTAATTCTGACATCTAGTCTTAAGAGTAAATGTGCTATATTTTTCCATTAGTAGCAAGGTATCTTCTATATGCACTTTTCCACAGACAGGACATCACATACCATAACCTTTGATATACCAGTCGTGGTGCACTGGTTGGGATGGGAAGAAATCCAGTTAGATAATGGTTCCACAAGAAGGGATTTGATTCTATCCTACAGACAGGACAGCACATACCATGGCCTTTGGTATACCAGTCGTGGTGCACTGCATGGTTGGGATGGGAAGAAATCCAGTTAGAGAATGGTTCCACAGAGGAGATTTGATCCTTTCCTACAGGCAGGATAGCACATTCCATGACCTTTGGTATACCAGTTTTGGAATACTGATTGAGACAAAAAAAGAAGGAAAAAAAAAGAGGGGCGAGGCGTAGCCCAGTGGTAAAGTGCTTGCTTGATGCGCAGTTGGTTTCGGATCGATCCCCGTCAGTGGGTCCATTGCGCAATTTCCGGCTGCAGCCAGTGCACCACAACTGGTATATCAAAGGCTGTGGTATGTGCTATCCTGCGGGATGGTGCATTTAAAGATCCCTTGCAGCTAATCAGAAAGAGTAGCCCATGAAGTGGTGACAGTGGGTTTCGTCTCAATATCTGTGTGGTCCTTAACCATATGCCCGACGCCATATAACTGTAAATAAACTGTGTTGATTGCGTCGTTATATAAAACATTTCCTTCCTTACAAAAAAAAAAACCCACAAAGAAAAAAAAAGAAAAAACCTCCCACTCAATGGGTCAGCCGAGGAGATTTGATCCTACATGAACTGTCCAAGGTCAGCTATATTTGGCCTGACGAACATTTACTCAGATTCTCACTCCTGGCCTTATCACTGATCAGTTTGTAGATGTTTCTATATTAAGATCCTCAACTGGCTCAATCAGACGTGAATATCTCCAACTAATTGGCCACTGGGAACGGTAATGGGTTCCTCTCCCCGTTACTGACAGAGATCTGTATGCCGGTGGTGACAACAGTGAGATATAACTTCTCTCACTTGATTGAAGATTAGACTAACCCAGTGGTAAAGCACTCACCTGATGCGCAGTCCGTCTAAGATCGATGCCCGTCCGTGGACCATTGGGCTACTGCTTGTTCCATGCAGTGCACCACAATTGGTATATCAAAGGCCGTGGTATGTGCTATCCTGTCATGGATGGTGCATATAAAAGATCTTTTTCTACTATAATGGACTGGTATATCAAAGGCCATGGTATCTGCTATCCTGTCTGGGATGGTGTATATATAAAAGATCTGTTGCTACTATAATGGAAAAATGTAGTACTTAGGTTTCCTCCAAGACTATATTTCACGATTACCAAATGTTTGATATCCAAACAGAATAAGCAAATCTCGCGGATACTGCCACTGATCTGTCGACTGGTGGTGCCAGCAGTGGGAGATAACTCTCTGACTTGATGGACTAGTTCTGTTAGGTACTTTCCACGGATATCCTGGCAGCTCCGATATATAATGTCTATAGTTCAAACATCAAGGTTTTTAAGTTCATCATATGCCATATCACCAGTTGTGAACTTCAGCCAAGGATTTATTGAGGTATTCTGCGATACCGATTATAGCCTCCGTCCCCAAAGTTTGTTTTTGTATAACGACACCACTAGAGCACATGGATTTATTACTCATCAGCCCATTAGTAGCAAGGGATCTTTTATATGCACCATGCCACAGACAGGATATCACATACCATGGCCTTTGATATACCAGTCGTGGTGCACTAGCTGGAACGAGAAATAGCCCAATGGTCTACCGACAGGGATCGATCCTGGTCCAACCGTGCATCAAGCGAGCGCTTTATCACTGGGCTACATCACGCCCCTGTCTTGGATGAAGGAGGAAGTGATCAGAATCTGCTCATTGGGCTTTGTTAAACAAAACAATTATTTGTTCAGTTCCAACATACATGTAGCGTTATGGTTAGGCCATAATAAAATAAATCCCATATTTTCATCCCCACCCCCATTTTATCTTACACCCTCCCCCCAAATTAGCCTTTAAACATATATGATCTGTGAATATGAAATAACCGAAAACTGATTAATCAATTAATGATACATGTACTGATATTTGGGGTGTTATAATATATATATATACAGATTGGGGAGGGGGGTGGCCTTAAGTTACTTAATTTTTTTGTGTGCAGTAAAGCTGAATGTCGGACATCCACACATAAAAATCAATTTCAGTTTCGCTCGCGTTGATTTTCAACTCATTTCAACATACAGCAAATTTCCCGTTTTTTCATGTCTTGATTAAAACATTTACATGTGGAATTGTATTATGGCTATGGCTATAGGTTTACATACATCTGATACCAAACACACACACACACTCTCCGGACATGTTGAAGCCAAATAAGATCAACTCTTTTACTGATCATTCAGAGTGGGTTATAGATTTCCTTAGCTTTGAAATCCGTGTCTGGTCACAAGTCAGAAACGTTGGGGCTAGAGCATTTCATCGTCAATTTATTCAAGTATAAAAGTCAAGATTTATTTTTATTTTTTTGTTTTTGTTTGTATATGTTGTCATTTTAACTGAATTTGTTATATTTACATATGTTTTATTTAATGACGCACTCAACACATTTTATTTATGGTTATATAGAGTCGGACATATGATTAAGGACCACACAGATATAGAGAGGAAACCCACTGTCACCACTTCATGGGCTACTCTTTTCGATTAGCAGCAAGGGATTTTTTTACATGCACCATCCCACGGACAGGATAGTACATACCACAGCCTTTGTTACACCAGTTGTGGAGCACTGGCTGGAATTTACATAGGAATTCCAGGAATTAGCTTACACAGATGATTTAAGTGGAATATAGGCTGTGTTATCATTCCTAATTCTAATTAATTGAGTTTGGTTTTAACATTATCTATTACAGAGTATTATGCCAATTTATCGGTTCCCTTTTTCAGACAGACAGACTTTAATTAATACCAACAAATCTATTGTGTTCTGTTTCTTTTATCTCTGTATTATTGACACATCAATTGTTAGTCTAATACTTCCCCTCATTTTTTTCTCTCCATTAAATCAATTGTGTGAACAAATGATTGAGGACCAAAATACAAATTTCTTTTGATGTTTTTTAGCAATAAAATTCTGTTTGTGTAGGTTGTTGCCTACAGGCACTGCGCGGCACAATTAATTTGTTCCGTTATATTAAATGTCTGTGTACTCAGACTTTTTGGACTCAAATACGTACATAATTGATGATGCCTTCCAACATGTGGGGTTTTTTTAATTACAGGGAATTGTTTTATTACAATTATACGGTAGTAAAATGCTTTCTTTGTCTTTATACCTGGTTTAAAAATGACTCAAAATAGATATCACGGCTAGGACAATAGAACAGAAAGAAAAGAGAAAAAAGAAGAAGAACATAATTAAAAAGAAAGATAAAATAGGGAAATTTGGCTCTGCATGTTATCCCATGTTTAAGAGGGTAAGACGTAACCCAGTGGTAAAGCGTTCGCTTAATGCACGGTTGGTCTAGGATCGATCCCCGTCAGTAGACCCATTGGGCTCTTTCTCGTTGCAGCCAGTGCTCCACAACTGGTGTAACAAAGGCCGTTGTATGTACTATCTTGTCTGTGGGATGGTGCATATAAAAGATCCCTTGCTACTAATCGAAAAGAGTAGCCCATGAAGTGGTCCTTAACCATATGTCTGACGACATATAACCATAAATAACCATAAATAAAATGTGTTGAGTGCGTTGTTAAATAAAACATTTCTTTCCTTCCCATATTTGCAGTGTACAAAGAGGTGGTTTTTCTTTTCTTTTTTATTATTTTCTTTTCTTTTCTTTTTTATTATTTTCTTTTCTTTTCTTTTATTCTTTTTTTTTTTTTTTTTTTTTGACAGAGTGAAATATGATAATGGTGAGAATAGAGTAGAAAATTATAACTTTCAAAGTAGAACTAAATGACAAAAAAACAAAAATTTATAATAATGAATCAACGTGCTCGAGTAATCTCTTAAACAAAAGAAACAAACAAATTGATGGGTTTGGTTCCCCTACCCCTACTGGCATATCTAAAGCCATGGTATGTGCTGTCATGTTTGTGGGAAAGTGCATATAAAAGATATCTTAATGGTAATAGAAAAATGCAATGGGTTTGCACAAGAGACTATTAGGACTCATGCTAACTAACGGTAGCCAAATTAACCATTAGGTAATGTTTATTAAAAATGGCTAATAAAATTTGCAAATGGCTAAAATTATGGCTAAGCCATTTTCTGGTCTATATGTTAGAGTTATCAAATGTCTGACATCCAGTAACTAATGATTTTAATAATCAGTGTGCTCTAGTGGTGTCACTAAACAAATGTTTAACTTTTTAAATTGTAAATGAATATGAAAATAAATTGAAATGATGACAAGGAAAAGAAAGGAATATAAAATGACTGTCTAAAAAATTGAAAATAAATAAAAACATTACAAAATATAATTGTACGTGTGTTCGCCTAGTGGTAAAGAGGTTGCTTGATGTGCAGTCAATTTGGGATCAATCCCGTTGGTGGGCCCCCCTTTAGGCTATTTCTCATTCCAGCCAGTGCAATATGACGGGAGGTGGGATGGTGCATATAAAAGATCCCTTGCTACTAATGTAAAAATTACTGTCCTGGACAGAGGAGCCAGTGAAAGGTGACACCAGCGCCCATGACAGGCGTGCGCTACAACATCTTGTTCTGAATGTGTTTGTTAAATCCTATGACCTGAGCTAGAGTGGAAAAATGTCGGTGGTTTCCTCTCTAAGACTATTTGTCAAAATTACTAAATGTTTGGCATCCAGTAGCCGATGATTAATACATCAATGTGCTCTGGTGGTGTCATTAAACAGAACAAACTTTGTACGTGTGTTCGTGCTGCTTTATATGAAACAGGCAGTACATCAGGTACCGTAACAATTACCAGGTGATATTACAGGTTAGACCACTTGGTTATCTTATCACAGGTGGAGGCTCCTGACAGTCGTGTGACTGTTCAGATTACAGATGTAGATAAAGAAGTGTTCTGTCACATTAAATACTGAATGAACCGCAAAGAGCCAAAGCCAGTCTTACCTGGTACCACCTCAGTAACAGTTCACTCCGCAAAGAACTGCAGGTACATTAAAACTGTTATTAAACACTGTAAATAACCGCAGTGCAAATAATATCTACCAGGTTTTAAGAGGTGTACACGTAGAACCTTCTAAGAATGACTAAACACTGTAAATAACCGCAGTGCAACCAATATCTACCAGGTTTTAAGAGTTGGAGCAGTACCTTGAAATAAGAATGACTAAACAATGTTAACGACCGCAATTCATCCAGTAGCTACCAAGTTGAGATATACCATACCTAAAATGTGTATAGGATTTCTTACAATTTTGGAGACTTTTGTGGTAAGTTAACGTTTGTGTGTATATACCTGTATGAATTTGTTTTTTCACCTTCGTGAAGTACAAAGGTCAGATTTGGATATTACTTTTCCCAATGGAGGAGATGGCTCGCAGTATATAATGAGGTGTATGTTTGTGTGTTTCAGAATGGAGGAGATGGTTCGCAGTATGCTACAGTACAAGGTGAAGATCGACCAGCTAAAACAGGAGAAGACAAATCTTGCGGCCACGTTTGAGGTAACGTTTTCTTTAGTGTTGGGCATTGGTCGGAATTTGGGGCGTGAAGTAGCCCAGTGGAAAAGCGCTCACCTGATGTGTGGTCTGTCTAGGATCGATCCTCATGAGTGGACCAATTATGCTATTTATCACTCCAACCTATGCACCACAACTGGTATACCAAAGCCTGTGGAATGTGCTATCCTGGCTATGGGATTGTGCATAAAAAATATCCCTTGCTACTAATGGATAAATGTAGCGGGTTTCCTCTGATCACAACGTGTCAGAATTACCAAATGTTTGACACATAATAGCCGATGATGAGTAAATCAGTGTGCTCTTAGTTCGTCAGAATTTCATCCTTGGTTATGCATTATGGGCGGAATTTAGCTCATTGGGTTGAGTACTCGTTGGTCGGTCTGGGATCGATCACCATCCCCTGGGCCAATTGGACTATTTCTCGTTCCAGCCCATGCACTACGACTAGTATACCAAAGGCTGTGGAATGTGCTGTCCTGTCTATGGTATGGTGCATATAAAAGATCCCTTGCTACTAATGGAAAAATGAAGCAGGTTTCCTCTCTTAGACGACATGTCATAACTACCAAATGTTTGACACCCAATAGCTGATGCTAAATAAATCATAGTGCTTATGAGGTGTCGTTAAACAAAACAAACTTTAAATTTATTGATGCAGTAGAAATGTGCTCGACAGAATTTATTTGACATATTAATCACTAATACACACACTACAGGAAGAAACGGTAACCTGTAATAACCTACGTATTTAAAGGGACATACCCTAGTTTCAACCCGTGAAAATTAACACTAAGTTTAGTTAATCTACAAACCTGTAATGCATTTGGATAAAGTTACAGTCAAGTGAATTATGAGTTTGTGACTAAAAATAGACTAAAACCTAACTCCGTAACTGTTACTTCTCAGACGCACGTGCCTTTTTAAAAATATGAGAAATACATATTGTGATATTAAAAACACCAGGATGGCCAAAAACACTTCGAATGTACGGAAATGGATAATCTAAGCCATAAAATCTAAGTAAAGTATGATTTCAATTAACAAAAAAGGCTGTAATAGTGAAAAATATGCCTTAGTGTTTAAAAACTAGGGTGTATCCCTTTAACTAAAAGCGGGTGCTGTTGGGTTTCTTCCTATAATTTGTGTATCAGTAATTAATGTGAAATATTTGATATCGATTAGCTCGAAAGTCGGCGATATGTAAAGGCATTTAACGTCAAACACAGGATTATTGCTGTATTAGAGCAGAAATCTCTGCTAACTTGATGGTAGGCAGAAATCCCACAGTTTCACTATAGAGTTATTATCTCTGAGAGCCAAGAGTGATTAAAACCTACCAGATGTTCGTCTAGTTCTCGAACGGCAGACTACCTGGGCTATTTAATAATGTGCTGAGGTGTCATTCAACATTCCTTTCCTTTTTTCTCTGTCACATCTAAGTTGTTAATAATATATTCATTCAACTTTGGGAGCGGGATTTAGCCGAGTCGGTTGAGTGCTCGCTTGAGGTGCTTGCGTTGCAGGAAAGAATCACCGCAGTGGATCCATTCAGCTGATTTTTTTTCTCATTCCAACCATTGCAGCACAACTGGTCAAAGGCCATGGTATGTGTTTTCCTGTCTATGGTATGGTGCATATTAAAAGATCCCATACTACTAATGAAAAAATGTAGCTGGTTTCCTCTGATGACTACATGTCAGAATTACCAAATGTTTGACATCCAATAGCCGATGATTAATTAATCGATGTGCTCATGTGGTGTCATTAAACAAAACAAACTTTGCATTCAACTTTCCTCTCTTTTGAACAGGTAAACCTACAGAAGTCTCAGTCACAGATCAGTGAACTGGAACGGGAAAACATGATGTTACTGAACCAAGTGAAGAAGCTGGAATCACAGGTAGAAATATATATTATATGCAGTGTCATTATAGAATATTAAAGAAGCTTCCATTTTGTATCATGTTTATGTTGCAACTGAAATAATTTTCAGGTGTCACGAGCTTTAACAAGTTACAATTAAAATTATTTTATGAGGGACATAAACATGATATGAAATGGTAGCGAGTTTAATATCCTATTTATTACCCATAATGGATCTTAATTTATATCACTCAACTTGTTTTGTTGACGTTCCTGTAAGGTTGTAGTGTGCCAATTGATGATGTTATCATGTGACGTCGAAGTGTTACGTCCCACTTGGCGTTCTAGTGGGATGTATAACTTTGATATGTATCAAGATGTTTTTAACCATATGGGTAATAATATGAAATATTAAACACAATGTAACTGTATTAATATTTTTTGGTAGCAGAATAATAAAAAAAATAAAAAAAATATTCACCTGTGTTTATCATCATTCTATATTTTTTATTATGGGAACAGTGGCTCTTCTCACTTAATTTAACTTATAAAATGTTATCAAGTATTAATTTTAGTTGAACTCTTTTTTTTTTTTAACTAACAGCTTAAAATAAATTGTTGAAGAGTTCATTTTATATCAATAAAAGAGAAAAAGAATTGCTTATATACACAAATCTTGTCAATGACATCATAGGACATAGGAGCAGAACTAGCTTAGTTGGCAGAGTGCTCGCTTGAGGTTCTTGTGTTGTAGGATCAAACTACATCAATGGTCGTGGTATGTGTTATCCTGTCTATAGGATGGTGCATGTTATAAAAGATCCCTTGCTACTAATGGAAATATGTAGCGGGTTTCCTCTCTAAGATGTAGCTAGGTTGGTAGAGTGCTTGTGTCGTAGGATCGAAACACATCAGTGGACTTATTTTCTAATTGAGTTTTTCCTGTCTCAACCAGTTCACCACGATCTGTATATCAAATGCCATGGTATGCATTATACTGTCTGTGGAATGGTGCATACTCAGGGGCCTGGCTTCCATATACGCAGGTACACAGCTGCGTACTACCTGAGGTTACAAATATGTTTTGTTTATTAAAATATATGATGTAAATGTGTGTATTCTCTATGTACTTGTGTTTTATTCCATCGCCGAAAAAGTCTGCGTACCACCTGAAAATCCCAAGCTAGGTCCCTGCATGTTATAAAAGGCCCTTTCCTAGTGATGGAAAAATATAGCGGGTTTCCTTTCTAAGACTGTATTTCAAAATTACCTAATGTTTCACTTTCAGTAGCCAGTTATTAATAAATCAGTGTGCTCTGGTGGTGTTGTTAAACAAAACAAACTTTATCTGAAGACTACATGTCAGGATTATAGGATATTAAACAAGCTTCCATTTCGTATCTGGGGCATGATGTAGCCCAGTGGTAAAGCATTCGCTTGATGCATGGTCGGTCTAGGATTGATCCCCGTTGGTTGTCCAATTGGGGTATTTCTCATTCCAGCCAGTGTTCCACAACTGGTGTAACAAAGGCCGTGGTATGTATTACCCTGTCTGTGGGATGGTGCATATGAAAGATCCCTTGCTGCTAATCGAAAAGAGTAGCCCATAAAGTGGTGACAGTGGGTTTCCTCTCTCAATATCTGTGTGGTCCTTAACCATATTTCTGACGCCATATAACCTTAAATGAAATGTGTTGAGTGCATCGTTCAATAAAACATTTCCTTCCTTCCTTCCATTTCGTATCATGTTTATGTCCCGAGTGAACTAATTTCATGAGGGACATAAACATGATACAAAATGGTAGCGAGTTTAATATCCTATTATCCATAATCAATCTTAATTTATGTCACTCAACTCGTTTCTTTAACGCTCCTATCAGGTTGGAGTGCACCAATCGATGACGTGGAAGTGTTACGTCCCACTTGGTGATTCATTAGCCCGTGATTAATAAATCAATTTACTCTAGTGGTATCGTTAAACAAAACAAACTTTTTTTTTTACTGAGGTAAGAAATTATAATTGACCTCTTCTATGGTAAAATGTTAAAATATACTTGAGATGGCAGCTTTATAACTATATTGCTTCAAACTTTGCCCAGATGAATGGGAAGGGAGACGACCAGGACAAGTCCAAGTTGTTGCTGCAGCGGTTGAAGATGTTGGAGGCGGAGAACTCGTCGCTGGTTCTCGAGAACGAACAGCAGCGCCAGCAGTATGAGAAGTGCCTCGACGAAATCGCCAACCAGGTTGTGCAGGCTCTTCTCGCTCAGAAGGTACAAAACTTACAGCAAATCTCACTGTTTAAGGGGAGATAATCACTCCCTCTCTCTCCATCACTCCCCTGAGACTAGTTCAAGAAGAGTGATGTTTAGCTCCCCTTAGCATGTGAATGTATGTGCTATTATTATGGTAAACTGATTGCCGCTTTTCTCGTGTCTAACCAGCAATTTGTAAGTGGTGAATTTAGTTCCATTGAGGGGCGGGATTTAGGTCAGTTGTTTGAGTGCTCGCTTGAGGTGCCTGCATTATAGGATCAAACCATCTCAGTGGATCCATTCAGTTGAATGGGCTTTTTTTCCCATTCTAACCAGTGAACCACAACTGTCTGTCTGGGATGGTGCATATAAAAGATCTCTTGCTGCATTAGGGAAAATGTAGTGGGTTTCCTCTGATGACTACGTGTCAGAATTACCAAATGTTTGACGTCCAATAGCTGATGAGTAATTAATCAGTGTGCTCTAGTGGTGTCGTTAAACAAAAAAACTTTAATTTTTATTGCAGATCTCACCATTTAAGGGGAGATAATCACTCCCTCTCCCCATCACTACCCTAAGACTAGTTTAAGGAGAGCATTTTTTAGCTCCCCTTAACATGTGAAGTTACATGTATGTGGTATAAGTATGTTAATATCTGACATGGTTCCCATGTTAGTTAGGGGAGCAGTCAATCACCTCAATTTTAAAAATAAATTTTTATGGCATGATCTGTTATTGTGGTACAACCTCTTCTAATGTAGAAACCTTATTGTAGAGATAGCTTTTCTAACGGAAGGTATGAAATGTTGTCATTTAATTTACATGTGGATTGTGCTGAACTATGTTTGTGTTACCTATTTGCAGTGCTTAGTGATATTTTGCTCGATGGTAATTAAAAAGCAGATAAAAAAACCCAACTGAACTAATATTAATAAAACAAAAAAATAATTATTGATTTTGTTTTATTAATAAATTATGTAGTGTTTTATATTACTTTGAAAATGGGTTATGCAATGAAAAAATATTATGCAAAACTAATTTACAAAACCCATTAATGGGTTGTGAAATTTTTCATTGTCCAAAATAATATATATTTTTAAAAATCAATTGACTTGACACAAATAATAAATCTTAAGATGACAAAACTAAAATATTAAATGTGATAATGCACCTTTAATGAATTCTAATTACTAAGTACGAGAAGAGTGCATAGAACTGGAGTTGAGTGTATGATATCAAACTTATGACGACAAAATGAAACAGTTAAATCTTATTACGCACCTATGATGAATTTCAGTAACTTTACAGACACTTCGAGAAGAATGTTTTTATTACATCAGACGTAAGACAACAAAATTGAAATGTTAGACGTGTCTATGCACCTTTAATAAATTCTAATTACTTTACAGACACTGATAAGAATGTGTGAAAGTGTGGAGTTGTGCGTATGATATCAAACTCATGTCAACAAAATGAAAATATTAAATGTGAATGTGCACCTTTAATGAAGTTTTGAATTACTTTACAGACACTACGAGAAGAATGCATAAAACATTGTTTCTATTACATCAGACTTATGACAACAAAATAACAATGTTAAATGTGTCTATGCACCTTTAATGAATTCTAATTACTTTCCAGACACTGCGAGAAGAATGTATAAAACATTGTTTTTATTACATCAGACTTAAGACAACAAAATTAAAATGTTAAATGTGTCTATGCACCTTTTATAAATTCTTCAGTTACTTTTCAGACACTGCGAGAAGAATGCATGAAACATTGTTTTTATTACATCAGACTTGTGACAACAAAATTAAAATGTTAGATGTGTCTATGAACCTTTAACGAATTCTTATTACTTTCCAGACCCTGCGAGAAGAATGCATGAAGCTGCAGACTCGTGTACACGACCTCGAACACCAGAACCGACAGCTCAACTACATGTTCCAGCAGCGGCTGCGGTACTCGAACGAACCGGCAGTGCAGGTTAGTGTCACATTACAAGTTGTCTCCCTTTAACAGAAGCAGCCAAGTGATAAAGCTTCTTTCCAAGATCCAAACATTTGCTGGATTGATGACCTTTAGGGAATAATTGTTTGTTTGTTTGTTTTGTTTGTTTGTTTGTTTTGTTTAACGACATCACAAGAGGACATAGATTTATTCATCATCGGCTATTGGATGTCAACCATTTGGTAATTTTACCGTTAGTACCAAGGGATCTTTTATATGCACAATCCCACAAACAAGACAGCACATACCACAGCCTTTGATATACGAGTCATGGTGCACTGGCTGGAATGAGAAATAACTCAATGGGCCACAGACGGGGATCGATCGCAGTCCGACCGCACATCAGCCGAGTGCTTTACCACTGGGCTACGTCCCACCCCTTTGGGGAATGAATTCACTGGGATAGATATGAGACCTGAGGTGCTTCTGTCGTAGGATCGAATCACCTCAGTGGTTTCATTCTCTCACCAAACCGTAAGGAAGGAAGGAAATGTTTTATTTAACAACACACTCAACACATTTTATTTTACGATTATATGGAGTCAGACATATGATTAAGGACCACACAGATAATGAGAGAGGAAACATGCTGTCGCCACTTCATGGGCTACTCTTTTCGATTAGCAGCAAGGGATCTTTTATATGTATCGTCCCACAGACAGGATATTACATACCACGGTCTTTATTACACCAGTTGTGGTGCACTGGCTGGAACGTGAAATAACTCAATGGGCCCACTGACTGGGATCGATCCTGGACTGTCCGCACATCAAGCAAACGCTTTACCACTGGGCTACATCCCACCCGCCTCACCAAACAGTGCCCCATGGCTGGTATATCAAAGGCAGTGGTATGTGCTGTCTTGTCTACTCTGGTTTACTCTGAGAATTTGTGTCAAAAATGAACAAATGTTTGACATCCAATAGCCAATGATTAATATATCAATGTGCTCTAGTGGTGTTGTTAAACGAAACAAACAATAACTTTAATTTTATTGAATGTTTGTTTAACAAAACCCCAGCACAAAAATACATATCGGCTATTGGGTGACTTTAATTTTATGTTCGAACACATGTTTATTGCAAATGTTAGTACATGTAAGCATTTAATTAATTGATACACTACATCAAAAGCAAAGTGTTTTTGTTACTTGTAATCTGTTTATTATATTGAAACAATAGTTTGACTATATATTTCATTTGTCCAAATTACTATTATAAACCTCTGTACAGTTTGACTACATGTGTATATACAAAATTGAAAATAAACTCTAATTATGATTACAATCTGTTATTATATTTAATGATGAAACAATAGTTTGACTATATTTCAGTTACCCAAAATAGTATTATAAACCTTTTTATATGCACTTTGATTCTATATAAAACTGTGACAACTCTCCTTTTATAATTACATGTTTAGTGTAATAAGTTAATTATTTAATTAAAAAAAGAAAACAATCCAAGTTTTATCTAGTTTATCAAACATTCCTCTCCTTTAAAACTTTGTTACAATGTTTGTCTCTGTGTATTCAGGTTTATCATTTAATAAAAAAAGAAAACAATCCAAGTTTTCTCCAGTTTATCAAACATTCCTTTCCTTGACAACTTTGTACAATGTTTGTCTCTGTGTATTCAGGTTTATCATTTAATAAAAAAAGAAAACAATCCAAGTTTTCTCCAGTTTATCAAACATTCCTTTCCTTTAAAACTTTGTTACAATGTTTGTCTCTGTGTTTTCCAGTCTCATGCTGTTTGTAAGGCACCAGCCAAGATTTCAGCACCTGAGGTGAAGAGTACCGACCCTGAAACAGACCCTGCTCGAACCTCACCCCCGCCAGCACCTCCCTTACACCCCCTTATACAGGTAGGTACTTCTGCTGTCCTCAGCACTGATTAAAGATGGGGGCAGGATTTAGCTCAGTGAGGTACTTGCATCAGTGGATCCATTCAGCTGATTGAGTTTTTTCGTGTTACAACCAGTGCACCACAACTGGTCAAAGGCTGTGGTACATGTATGTGCTTTTCTGTCTGTGAGAAAGTGCATATATAAAAGATCCCTTGCTGCATTAAGAAAAATGTAGCGGGTTTCCTCTATTGACTATGAGTCGGAATTACCAAATGTTTGACATCTAATAGCCAAAGATGAATAAATCAATGTGCTCTAGTGGTGTTGTTAAACAAAATGTTTTTTTAATTTTTTTATTTAGAGATGAGAGCAGGACATAGCCAAGTGGTAAAGCGCTCGCTTGAAGCGCAGTCGGTTTAGGATGGATCTCTGTCAGTGGCCCATTGGGTTATTTCTCGCTCCAGCCAGTGCACCACAACTGGTACTATCCTGTCTGTGAGATGGTGCATACAAAAGATCCCTTGCTACTAATGGTAAAATGTAGCGGGTTTTCTCTCTAAGACTATATGTCAAAATTACCAAATGTTTGACGTCCAATAGCCGATGATTAGTATACCAGTCATGGTACGCTGGCTAGAGTGAGAAATAGCCCAATGGGCGCACCAGCAGGGTTGATCCCAGACTGACCGTGCATCAAGCGAGTGCCATTCCACTGGGCTACGTCCCACCCTGCTATTATCTATGAGTAACCCATGTTGCAGCACTGAGCTTTTGTTCCATTCTCTATACTATGTGTCAAAATGTTGTCATGTTCGATGTCAAATACATGTAGTATTTATCTCCCCTTGATAGGATCCCTTGCTGCATTAGAAAAATGTAGCGCGTTTCCTCTGATGACTCCGTGTCAGAATAACCAAATGTTTGACATCCAATAGCTGATGATTAATTAATCAATGTGCTCTAGTGGTGTCGTTAAAGAAAACAAACTTCTTTAAAAAAAAAAAATTAAATTAAAATATTTGAGGAATATCAAACAAATATAACATAAATCTAAGAAAACCTATAATTCTTTTGTTAGTCATATTTTGTTTCAATGAATAATTAGTTTTTTTTCTGTTATCCACTTTTATCAAAAACATGTTTTATCTTTTTAGCAACAAATTATTCTACCTCATCAAAATCGCCAGTCCAGTAAACAAAGGGGAGCAACTCCTGTATATTTAGAGAACAGCACTGAGTCTATACAGAGTATGTGCAGTGACTACGTAAGTGGATTATTTTTAGTGCTCCACCAGTCTCCGTCCTTCTGTCTGTCTGACTGTCTGACTGTCTCTCTGTCTGTCTGTCTGACTGTGACTCTGTCTGTCTGACTGTCAATTTGACTCTCCGTCTGACTGTCCATCTGTCTGTCCTTCTGTCTGTCTGTCTGTCTGTCTGTCGGTCCGTCCGTCCGTCCGTCCGTCCGACTGTCTGTCTGACTGTCCGTCTGTCTGACTGTCCGTCTGTCTGTCTGTCTTTCTGTCTGTCTGTCTTTCTGTCTGTCTGTCTGTCTGTCTGTCCGTCCGTCCGTCCGTCCGTCCGTCCGTCCGTCCGTCCGTCCGTCCGTCCGTCTGACCGTCCTTCCGTCCGTCCGTCCGTCCGTCCGTCTGACTGTCCGTCTGTCTGACTCTCTGTCTGTTTGTCTGTCTGTCCGACTGTCCGACTGTCTGTCTGTCTGTCTGTCTGTCTGTCTGTCTGTCTGTCTGTCCGACTGTCTGTCTGTCTGTCTGTCTGTCTGTCCGACTGTCTGTATGTCTGTCTGTCTGTCTGTCCGACTGTCTGTCTGTCTGTCTGTCCGACTGTCTGTCTGTCTGTCCGACTGTCTGTCTGTCTGTCTGTCGGTCTGTCTGTCTGTCCCACATAGTTTTTCAGACTTTTTTTTCCACAGTGCCTCAAGATATTGAGCTGAAATTTTTTGTAATAATTGTAGAGTTACATATCAAGTTTGACTTTCGTGGGGATTTACTAATTTTATAATAGCTTTTTATGGTGGCACTGTTGTAAATTTTTAGGCCTGGCAATAGATTTAATTTGACAGAATTGTTCTTTTCTGTGTTGTTTCCTCTCTAAGACTATATGTCGAAATTACCAAAAGTTTGACATCTAATAGCCGTGCTCTAGTGGTGTTGTTAAACAAAACAAACTTTAACTTTGGTTTCTCTTCTAGATGTTTCTATGTTACTCTGCTTTCTTTCCTAGATGTTTCTATGTTACTCTGCTTTCTCTCCTAGATGTTTCTATGTCACTGTGCTTTCTCTCCCAGATGTTTCTATGTTACTCTGCTTTCTTTCCTAGATGTTTCTATGTCACTGTGCTTTCTCTCCTAGATATTTCTATGTTACTCTGCTTTCTCTCCTAGATGTTTCTATGTTACTCTGCTTTCTCTCCTAGATGTTTCTATGTTACTCTGCTTTCTCTCCTAGATGTTTCTATGTCACTGTGCCTTCTCTTTTAGATGTTCTCTGTTACTCTGCTTTCTCTCCTAGATATTTCTATGTTACTCTGCTTTTTCTTTCAGATGTTTCTATGTTACTCTGCTTTCTCTTCCAGATGTTTCTATGTTACTCTGCTTTCTCTCCTAGATATTTCTGTGTTACTCTGCTTTCTCTTCTAGATGTTTTTATGTTACTCTGCTTTCTCTCCTAGATGTTTCTATGTTACTATGCTTTCTCTCCTAGATGTTTCTATGTTACTCTGCCTTCTCTTTCAGATGTTTCTATGTTACTCTTGATTTCTTTTCTAGATGTATCTATGTTACTCTGCTTTCTTTTCTACATGTAGCTGTATCTATATTAATCTGGTTTCTCTTCCAGATGTTTGACGACAGTCCCGGCAAGCCACAGATGAGTTCTCCGCCGCCATGGTTGAAGGAGAAACTCGACAAGCAGACAGACGACAGACGCTCGAGTCGATCCTCCACCGAGAGTCCTTCCAGCATCCCCTCCTCGGCCAGCCCTGTCAGAAGCTTGTCCTCAAGTAGTACCCCGACCACAACTGTACCCCCTCCCCAGGACAGACACAGGTCAAAGAGCAGCCCGGCCCTGCAGATAAAAATCGAAACAGAATTCCCAGTGAACAATTCCAGTCCAAAGATTAAGCATGTGAATGTGTCTGACAGTGGTTGTAAGTCTTTGGACAGAAGTGAGCAGCAGACGGGGAGGAAAGTGATGAAGAGTCCATCTCGGTTGCATAAAAAAGTTAAAACTATTCCCAAGAGTCCAGTAAGTGGATCTGGATCTCCGGTGGTTCACAGCAAGATTCCCACCTCGTCAAAGGGTACGCCGGTCCTCTCGGCCAATCAGGTGCCTCAGCAGAGGACATGTGACTCTCCAAAATCGAATCTGTCCAATCAGAGAAGCAGCAGTGTTACACCTACAGGAAAGCCCATGCCTTCAGCCAGTCACATTCCTCCACAGAGGTCATGTGACTCTCCAAAATCAAATGTGTCCAATCAGAGAAGTGGTAACAACACAGGAGGTGTAGGAGTAGGAAGTCCTCGAGCATCTTCCAGGGGGATTCCCGTTCTCTCGGCGAATGCGCTTCCCAGACAGAGATCGTGCGAGTCTCCTAGGGAACCCGTCTGTAATGGAGTCCGCCGCCGGTCTTGTGACACCACACCGGAAAACCGGATCTCTGGTCCCAAACACAGCACCCCGTACGACGCAGCGAAACTGAGGCAGAGTCATGGGGCAAGGGAAGGCTCTCCAAGACGGGACGGCACCCATCCTGCGAGTCACGCGAAACAGAGCCCTCCGTTCCACAGTCAGTATTACTACGACTACAGCGACGAAGACAGTGACTGCCGTCCCGTGAATCCTGACTGCGACACGGAATCAACGATGTCGCTAAACGAACTCCTCGACAACAGCATGGATGGTGACCTTCAGCTAGATGACGACTTCCTCTCCGATTGGTCACCGATCTGCCTCTCGCCGACCAACCAGAATGCGGAGTATCCTCTAAACATGACCCCACAGGGTATGTTCTTCAACATGACCGGAGGAAAACCCGTCCCGATAATCCAGAGTAAGTCGGGTCCATATGCGACCATCATCGTTAAAGAAGGGAGATCATCGGTCGTCGACGAGGCTTACGGTCTCGCTGGGTGTCGTCCGCTGAGACCGGATAATTTAATTCTCGCACCGAGAGACAAGCACTTCACGTCCTGTGGGTTTTCGTCCAGTTCTTCAAGTGCCGAAGAGGCCAAGTCGTTTTTGTCATCGGCACAGACAGACATTCTTGAAACCTGTGTGGAAAATTCAAACGGCGAAGTAAACTCTGAGAAAAGTTGTGTCAATTCAAAACTTTCGAATTCGGAAAAAAGTGGGGAGAATTCAAGAACTTTAAACTCTGAAAAAAGTTTGGGAAATTCAAAAATTTTAAATGTTGAGAAAACAAGTGAAAATTCGAAACCTTTAAACAGTGAAAAAAGCATTGGAAATTCAATGGTTTTAAATGGTGAAAAAAGCATTGAAAACTCAAAGGTTTTAATCAGTGAAAAAAGCATTGAAAATTCAACGATGTTAAACAGTGAAACAGGCATTGAAAAATCAAGGGTTTTAAACAGTGAAAAAAGCATTGAAAATTCAGGTGTTTTAAACAGTAAAAAAAGTTGTGAAAATTCAAAAAAGTTGGAAACACCTATAAATGACGAGAATTCTTTAGCTGGTACATTCAGTATTGATGCCAATTCTCAGCAGTGCAGTGTTTCCCCCTCTGACCATTCCCCGAAAGAAAATCTCCCCAAAACATCCACACCTATTAGCGAACATGAAAGTGAAAGTAAGACAAAAATGGGTTTATCCAAAATACCGCTGATGAGTCCAACGAGTCCTAAAAAGGCTCCTCCCCCAATTCCGAAGAAACCAAAGTTTCAAAAGAACGTGCCCCAGCTGAAACTAGAATCTCCAACAAACAAGAGAAACGTGCAGAGTCTTCAGTCGAAAATCCCGCCCCCAGGAATTAAATCATCCGGAAGCTCATCGAATCCTTCTTCTCCAGTCAGTAAAACATCCTCTCCTGCCACCAGTCCCAAATCAGCATTAGCAGTTGGTGAAAAACAGTCTTGTTCTGTTGATCGGGACCAAAGTGAAAGTGAAAGTAGTCGACAGAACGTGACATGCGCCATCAAGCTCGGTCCTTTAAAAGGGTCGGAGAAAGTCAATGGGTTAGTCCTTGACAAACACGGCTTGCCTTATTTGTGCGAAAACCTTACAGTGGAGAGGCAGAGGGATCTGGCGGCGTTTCTCGTTCAGGACGTCATCGAACGGGTGAAGAATCAGGACGCGACCATCTACCAACCGAAATGTCAGCCGCTGGGTTCAGACACCGGCTTCGACAGTGTTCGCGTTGAGAGGTCCGGCAGCAAGGACGACGGCTATTCGACGATGTCCAGCGATATCCAACCAGAGGCTCTGAAGGAGTTTGCAGACCCTGTGTCCAAGGCTGAGGACGGCATCATCACTGATTTGGAGAAACTGGCCGAATCGGCGCTGAGTAAAGTGAAAGGACAGCTGCAAGACTTCTCCAGTGACCCCGACTCAGCGATGGAGAATTCCACGCACAGCTGTGAAATGCGGACATCCTCTCACAGCCTGTCTTCTCAGGTGTCTTCTTCCAGCGGAGAAGGAATCTTAAGTCCTGGACACAAGGTTCAGAATATGAAGAAGTTCTTTGAAGATGCTGCTAAGAACACGTCTCGTTCCGAACAACAGCAGCAAGGCGACCGGTCTCCGATAGTCTCGCCACAGAGTCCGATCACACACTGTCACAGCGAACTGGGGAAAATCTCCAAAATACCGATCTTCCAACACGGCGTGCCACTTTCTACCACAGCAACCACTCAGGACAGTACAGAGTGTTCGAGAATTCCAGCTTCAGAGAAACCTATGCAAAACCGAACTATACAACCTAGTGCCAAAGGAAGTGATCCCAAAGGAGCTTCCTCCACTCAGGACAGAAATATTTTTCAAAGTGATCCACAAGGAAAAGCCTCTACTCAGGTGAGAAACATTTTTGACTTGAGGAAGGACAACTCCAGTTTATCGGAGGGGAGCTGTAATTCCAGTGAGGACGACATCAGCCTCAACGACGGATCTGTCCCTGCGACGGACATCTTCTACCAGGACGTGTCTTCTTCATCATCTGGTTCATCATCATCATCATCATCATCATCATCAAGGGATGATTCCGGTCTGGGCCACATGATGTCTCTTCACATAAGCGAGGAGAAGATCCTCGAAGACATCCCTGAAGACGATGAGTGGGAGATCTTGCACAACAAGAATGTCCAGGAACACTTCCACAACCAGTACGACCTGCACCACAACCCCACCGGCGTGCACTTCATCGTCAAGGATGGCGTCTCCATGGAAACAGTTCGCCCTCTGTCGGCGGCATCATCAGCGTCAGCGTCGGTCAGTTCCATCACTCTGACTCTCTCCTCTCCGACACCACCGGCCTCCGTCGTGCCTTCTATGTGCCTTGTCAAGGCCAGGTCGGAGACGGAGTTGTCTTCCCTCCGTCACCCGCGAACTACCTCAAAATACGAAGACTTCCTCGACGGTAACTGGGACAGCGGGAAGGTGCCCGAACGGTCGGCGTCCGTCTCCGAGATGGATGTCCGCGAGCCGGCCGAGACCGATCTGTTGAGAGCCTTTCGACGCACAGTCGTCCGGATAAGTGTCGACGAGGATGCAGTCTTGTGCAGAGTGCAGAGTATTATCAACAGACTGTACACCTCACAGGTAATGCTTTATAAATCACAGGTAGACTGTACACCTCATAGGTAATGCTTTATAAAGCACATGTAGACTGTACACCTCACAGGTAATGCTTTATAAATCACAGATAGATTGTACATCTCACAGGTAATGCTTTATAAATCACAGGTAGACTGTACACATCAGAGGTAATGCTTTATAAATCACAGGTAGACTACACTTCACAGGTAATGCTTTATAAATCACAGATATACAGTACACCTCATAGGTAATGCTTTATAAATCACAGGTAGACTGTACACATCACAGGTAAAACTTTATAAATCACAGGTAAACAGTACACATCACAGGTAAAACTTATAAATCACAGGTAAACAGTACACATCACAGGTAAAACATTATAAATCACAGGTAAACGGTACACCTCATAGGTAATGCTTTATAAATCACAGGTAAAACTTTATAAATCACATGTAAAACTTTATAAATCACAGGTAAACTACACATCACAGGTAAAACATTATAAATCACAGGTAAACAGTACACCTCATAGGTAATGCTTTATAAATCACAGGTAAAACTTTATAAATCACATGTAAAACATTATAAATCACAGGTAAACAGTACACATCACAGGTAAAACATTATAAATCACAGGTAAACAGTACACCTCATAGGTAATGCTTTATAAATCACAGGTAAAACTTTATAAATCACATGTAAAACTTATAAATCACATGTAAAACTTTATAAATCACAGGTAGACAGTACACATCACAGGTAAAACTTATAAATCACAGGTAGACTGTACACATCACAGGTAAAACTTTATAAATCACATGTAGACAGTACACATCACAGGTAAAACTTTATAAATCACAGGTAAACAGTACACATCACAGGTAAAACTTATAAATCACAGGTAAACAGTACACATCACAGGTAAAACTTTATAAATCACAGGTAGACAGTACACATCACAGGTAAAACTTTATAAATCACAGGTAGACAGTACACATCACAGGTAAAACTTTATAAATCACAGGTAAACAGTACACATCACAGGTAAAACATTATAAATCACAGGTAAACAGTACACATCACAGGTAAAACTTTATAAATCACAGGTAAACAGTACACATCACAGGTAAAACTTTATAAATCACAGGTAAACAGTACACATCACAGGTAAAACTTTATAAATCACAGGTAAACAGTACACATCACAGGTAAAACATTATAAATCACAGGTAAAACTTTATAAATCACAGGTAAACAGTACACATCACAGGTAAAACTTTATAAATCACAGGTAAACAGTACACATCACAGGTAAAACTTTATAAATCACAGGTAGACAGTACACATCACAGGTAAAACTTTATAAATCACAGGTAAACGGTACACATCACAGGTAAAACTTTATAAATCACAGGTAAACAGTACACATCACAGGTAAAACTTTATAAATCACAGGTAGACAGTACACATCACAGGTAAAACTTTATAAATCACAGGTAGACAGTACACATCACAGGTAAAACTTTATAAATCACATGTAAAACTTTACACATCACAGGTAAAACTTTATAAATCACAGGTAGACAGTACACATCACAGGTAAAACTTTATAAATCACAGGTAAACTTTACACACCGCAGGTAAAACTTTATAAATCACAGGTAAACTTTACACATTACAGGTAAAACTTTATAAATCACAGGTAAACAGTACACATCACAGGTATAAAACATTATAAATCACAGATAAACAGTACACATGACCGGTAAAATGTTATAAATCACAGGTAAACAGTACATGTAGCCTACTCGAAAGTATTCCCCCAAAAGAAACACACCAAGGCTGGGAAGGGTTCGAGGGTTTATTCTCTCGATCACACCATACGCGTGGTTCTGTAAAAATAATTACAAACGATAAATACACTGATAATAACAATAATTAACAACCTCGACTTAATCATAAAAATAAATTACAAATGTCGTTACATAGCAATATATATACTCATTTAAACCATTATCACACAATTATCCAAGTTACTGGCATAATACTTTCCTTCAAAAATATACATACGTTTCGGTGACGTTAATGCCAAAAACAATCAAAATAAGTACATGCATTTAAGATAAAGACTTGGCAACATTATTGCCAACGTTACTCGATTACAAAACAAACAACTTCCCCATTTCAAATGCTGTCAATATAAAACAATAACGTTCGGGTTTGTATGACAAACATTAAAATAAAGACCATTACAGAATACAAACTGGAACAATCGATTTAAAAACAATAATATATATATACATAAAATACTCGGTTACAGCGCAGGTGAAACAAGTCACGTACGTTGGTCAAGACGCACGTGAAACACCTTCGCTGCAAGAATTGCATGTAATAAAGAAATAGACAATACTATTACTACTACACACCTTCGCTGTGGGCGATGAACCGTATAGGATGATAACACTATTACATGTACGTGGGCTTCATCCTGTGAATAAATGGATAAAATATAAGCTACCACTCAAATGGATAATAAAACTACAGCAATTAGACATCTCATCCAACACTAATCACTAATTCTGTTTATACAATTAACTTGCGCCTCTATCTATATTTATACGTTTAATAGTATATATCCAACACCTTTACTTTATTACTGTTTATAAAGTTAACTCCATATATATATTTATTCGTTTAGTGTGTTTTAGTGAATTCAATATTTAAAACGTATTTACCTAGCATTAATTATGGACGTTTAAACACTTTTCCACATTATGTATTACATTTACATTAAAATAATGAGATAAACATTATAACAATTAATACATGCATGTTAGTCAAACCTGTAAGTGCCAAAAGGAAGTCTGAAGATAACGAAAGGCTCAGGAAAAGGAAAAGGCAACTGCAAGTCGTAAGTATGTAACGTGTTGTGTCACTGTCTACACTCAGCGCTGCACGGACCTGACTCACGATCACGTGACACCAAATACACATAACCATTGGATAGAATCAACCAATGGCTCGTCCCTAGCCAGTATGGCGAGAAACAACCATAAAAGGCTTTGTCTAATGCACCAATACGATATTCTCAACGCAGATTGAGAATATCCTATAATAAAATTAATTGAATCCTAAAATAAATATTAATAGTAATAGATAAAATATGTTATTTATATAGAAACGGCCAAATATTTAGTCCCCGTTACATACACATGACCGGTAAATATTATATATCACACGTAAACAGTACACATCACAGGTAAAACATTATAAATCACAGGTAAACAGTACACATGACAGGTAAAAACTTTATAAATCACAGGTAAACTGTACACATCTCATTGTGTATGTAAAACTTTAAATCAATTATTTTGGTACGACTTCAAATATACTTCATATAGGTAAAACTTTACTCTTTAAACTTCAAATGCACTTCATAGATAAAACTGCACTTTTATGGGTAGACTTCACAAGTAAAACTTCAAATGCACTTCATATGTAAAACATTTTTCACAGGTAAATTTAAGCTATTTATAAATTATATGTAAAATTTTTATTACAATGTATATTTCCTGTGTCAAAGTTTAAATATATTTTGTGGGTACAACTTCAAGTACACTATATACACCTAGGTAAAACATTGTACCGCATTTTCCCATGTATTGTGCACACTTTAAAAAACAAACATGCAGGTTACAAATGGAGGTGCACATTATACATGACAATAGAAAAAAAAAATCTTTTTAAAATGTCCAGTGGTCACCCGTAAGAAATCATCGATTGGTAGTTTACGGTACTTTACAGGTTAATTGACAATGTTCATTACAATGAAATGCCAAAACACTCTTAAAAATTGCTTTTCACTTGTGATGGTTGTAATAAATGTAAAATAAATGTACAAAAGCATCCATACTTCGCCAAAAAGTGCACAAAAATAGACCGTAAATATTTTTAATTTCCATGAAATTTAATTCAGCCATTTCCGTCAAATTGGAAATATATGACTACTATAAAATCAGTTAAACACGAAAACCAAATGTAATATGCTATATATTTGTTTTCATTTATTTGTTAGTCATTTACAGTGTATGGGTATATACTTTTGTCTTGATTAGTGGATGTGTGACATGTAAGTACGCAAGTACTAGCCTACATTTTGTGACATGTAGGTCTATGTATGCAAGTACCTAACTTAAGTCTTGTTTCTTGACTATGCCACTGCTTTTGCTTTTAGTTGTTTGGTGACAGGTGGAAAACGGTACATCTTGCATTCACCGTTGATTTTGTGGTTTAAAAAAACGGTGTGCATTATATCGTGGTTCATGGGTTTTTTCTTGGAATAAACATTCAAAGTGAGGGGTGCGCATTATACATTGGTGCGCATAATACATGGGGAAAATACGGTACACTGTGGGTAAAAATTCACTTTACATGTACAAATAACACTTTAAAAAAACCACTCATCAGATAAAATTATTAATTGCTCTTGTCGCTGTTTCAGACATGTTTGTCGACGGATAATGACACGAGTGGAGAAATGATTCCGTCGGTGGATTTCCTCGACAAGTGGAAACAGAAAGACAAGGTTCCATACAACCTCCCAATGTGGAATCCAAAGGAAACCATGGAAATGCTTCTTAAAGTAAGGGCTCTTCCAGAATTTGAATACACGAGGGTGGGGGGTGGGGGTGGGGCGGGAGGAAAGTTTTCTGTATAAATTTGGTTAAAGAGACGTTCCTGAGTTTGCTGCAATTTTTAAGATGTTATCGACTAACAGACTTTTCAATGGTTGTAATTACATATCAAATTGCATAAAATATTAGTGGCTGTATATTGAATGTGTTTCTGATCGTTCTAATATTTATACTATTTATAATATTTATATTTCATTTTATTTCCTAAAATATAAAAAAATTCATACGTACGAAATTATTTGAAGACAAAATCCAGTTTGGGCTTCTTACAAATATTAAAACGACCAGAAACACATTGAATATACAGCCACTGATATTCTAAACGAGAAAATATATTTAATATGTAAGTTTAATCATAGAAATATTTTATTAATAAGAAACATCTTACGATGCTGGCTGGCTAATTTTAACATGCAAATCACTTAGGTTTCAAGCATGTCTCTCTCGAGTCCTATCTCTAGATAGCAAGATAGCCAGGGGCTTGACTCAGGACAGATCTTACAATGCAGCAAACTCAGGAATGTCCCTTTAAATTTACACCAATTAAATTGATGTAAATGTAGCCCAATCATTATCTATCAGTTTTCATGGCCCATGAACTGAGGCAGTATGACAAGTTGTTGGGCGTGGTAGGGGACATGTATTGTTTCAGCAGTAATCTCTGAATGCTTGTCAGAATGCCTGTCAGAATGTTTGTCAAATGTTTGTCAGAATTGTTGTCAGAATGCTTGTCGTCAGAATTGTTGTCAGAATGCTTGTCAGAATGTTTGTCAGAATTGTTGTCAGAATGCTTGTCAGAATGCTTGTCAGAATTGTTGTCAGAATTGTTGTCAGAATGCTTGTCAGAATGCTTGTCAGAATTGTTGTCAGAATGCTTGTCAGAATGCTTGTCAGAATTGTTGTCAGAATTGTTGTCAGAATGCTTGCCAGAACACTCAGTGGTACCAGAGGTGCAGAAAGTACTCGCCCGCTCGCCAAATGTGACAACAATTTGTGATGGATGAGTTAAAAAATACAACTACCAGTCCGACTAATAGACGATGGAAATAGAGCCGGTCAAAGGTCAATACTTCACAGAAATTGCTTGTTTATGTTGAAAGTATGTTGCTGCTGTGTTTTGAATAGATTGTTCTGTTAAATACTTGCTGGATGTCACTTGAATTTTGTAAATCTATATGAAAGAAATGTGAAACATTTATATCAGAATATTAAAAAAATGTATTGATTTGTCAATCAAGGTATGGGACTTGATTTCGTTTGCCACATGATGTTTATCACTTACCAAGGGTACTTAATAACATATAATGGAGACAGTGTGTATTATAATATTGTTAAACAGTAATATTGTTCTATAGGCTGGCGGACTAGTAGAAATTATCGCGGGCTAGTAAAGTTTAGTTGGTTCTGGTCCAGCGGGCTTGTGAAATATTTTCTATTTCTGCACCCCTGGATACATTTTAAAAACTCTCTCTACAATTGTGTCTTTCAGAATTCCACGCCGTCTCCGGTTTCTGTGACTAAATTTAATTCTGCGAATGCCGAGGATTGGTTGTTACAGTTTTCTAAGGAGGACATCGACCGACACTTGAGCAATACTCGGGCTACAGACCCCACTCTTCCGCACGACGGAAACGCCGAAAATATACCAAAGAGTCTAGCAAATAAATTCAATGAATGCGAAATGGCAAGACAAGGTAACTGTTATGAATCTGTTTCGTCAAATCGGGCGACGGGTGATTCTGACACCAGTGGATTCGGCAGTCAGCTGAATGACGGTTGCTCAGATCAGGGAATGAACGTTCAGGGTGAGGCTGGGGATGAGTTGGCTGCCGACAAATGCTGTCAGTCGCCAAGCGAGCAACAAACGCGATTCAACAGTCGATTCTACAGCCTGTGTCCCGTCGGGCCCGACTCCAAGTCCAGCCTGTTTTCAAATGGGAGTCGCGACTGTGACATGAACAAACTGTTTCCTGTGGATACAGCAGCAGTGGGAAACGTTAAGTGCCTCCACACTCCGTCAACAGATTCCTTAGAGATGAATGAGTGCGGAGCGATTCCTTCCAGAAATTCCTTCGAGTCGAAAGAATGCGGAACAGTTCCTTCCACGGATTCCTTTGAGTCGAAAGAGTTTGAAACAATTTCCCGTCAGATTGCTGACCTCTCCAAAACTGTCACAGACCTACATCACAGCCTCTCTAGCTTAAATTCCGACGTCGGCTCCACAGATGATTTACACAATTACCTGCCCTGTTCCTTGGCAACACACTCAAACAGCGTGTTAGACGGATACCACTGGGAGGAGGACGAGATTTTCATGACTTCCTGCGGAGGGGAAGTAATCATCGGGAATAGCGAGATGCTCACGACCGGCTGTTCCGATTGGCTGAACGAGTCGATGGAAGAAAATGGTGCTACGTGTTTCCTGGACTCCGGTTCAGGCGGAGATATTCACGAACAGTTCTATGAGATCCAGGTGAACGGGACGTCGTGCTCGAGCGGACACTTTTCTGGTGAAGTGAATTCCTCCCTCGACAGAACGAGAACGGATATGGGCAGTGGTGGCTATCGCTTGGTGGAAAAGAGGGCGTGCTTCTTCAGAGAAAAACGGGCCAGTTTGAATGACGGTTGCCTGGAAGATCCTGTGGTAAGTGCTGAGTTTTGTTTTTTCAACTTCAAAATATATATACAGTGTGCAAACCGACAACAAGTTAAATGGAAATAAGGGGGCTGTGGGGGGTAGCTCAGTAGTAAAGTGCTCGCTTAATGAGAGGTCGGTCTAGGATCAATCCCTGTCAGTGGTTCCATTGGGCTATTTTTCATTCCAGCCAGTGCACCACTTTTGGTAAATCAAAGGCTGTGGTATGTGCTATCCTGTCTGGGATCGTGCATGTAAAAGATCCCTTGTTACAAATGGAAAAATGTAGCAGGTTTCCTCTCTTAAGACTATATGTTAAAATTACCAAATGTTTGATATCCAATAGCTGATGATTAATAAATCAGTGTGCTCTAGTGGTGTTGTTAAAAACAAAACTTAAACCAACAACAGGTTAAATGGAAATAGATATTACTTCATGAGTGGCCGTTAGACTACCATTTGGCATTTACATAGGTCTTTCGTATATTTGCCGATTGACTTAATTTATTTGAATAAATATTGTTTAAAAAAAATTTAAAAAAATTGAAATTAAAATGTTATTGAATGTAAGAAAAGTCTGTTATATTTAGGAATTTGGACGGGACGTAGCCCAGTGGTTAAAGCGCTTGCTTGATATGTGGTCGGTGTGTGATTGATTCCTGTCGGTGGGCCCATTAGCCGATGATTGATTAATCAATGTGTTCTAGTGGTGTCGTTAAACAAAACAAACTTCTTCTTGTCAGGGACTGGAGCAGTGGTACATGTATATGTGATCGATCACAAATTTTTTTAATGATTGAAGAGTGAATTGTTGAAGTTTGAAGGTGTATATTTTAAAACTAATAATATTGCAGACAGGTGCAAATATACTACATGTACATGTAGATTCTATGCTTGTTAAAGATCAAGGTTTTCTAGAGATTAGAGGGGTTTTTTTTAATTCTTTAAGTTCAATTACTTATATTATTTACAATTTTTTAAGTTTTGCTATATATTTTAAAATTATTATTGAATTATTGAGTATACATTTTTAAAATATTGCAGAAATGTACCAATATGCTGAAGTTGAATTACTAAAGTTTGACTGTATCATATGTAATTTGGAATTATTGAAGTTTGAGAATGTAAATAAATTAAAAAAATGATTGCTTTAAAAACATTATTGTAGACACAGGCCAATATGTTGAAATTTAACTGTACATGTATATATTTTTGAATTATTAAACTTTGACTGTACTGGTATAAAATAAAAAATATGTATTTCAGAAACGTGCGAACATGCTGGAATTAATGCTTATTTGAATGATTAAAGTTTGAATTACTGAAGTTTATCTGTCTATATGTTTGTAATATTATTTCAGAAACATGCCAACATGCTCTATTCGATGCTTATTTGAATGATTAAAGTTTGAATTATTGAAGTTTATCTGTCTATATGTTTGTAATATTATTTCAGACACGTGCCAACATGCTCGATTCGATGCTTGCATCTGGCGGTGAGAGCAACGATAGTCTGGCCAGCGATATTGGACTTGATCACATGATGTGTCAGAGACTGACAGGCAGCTCCGGTGAGAATTTTAGTTAAATCTTTCTGTTTTTAAGGCCCCCCCCCAAAAAAAGATAAAAAGAAAGAAAGAAAAAAGAAAAGGTTGGTCTCTGGTCAGACCAAACCGGGATTTCTCCAAGCATTCTGAACATACATTAAGCCCCTTCCCGGGTGTATACCACCAAATAAAATCTCATAGATGACAATAGTAACATATGTGGCTACCTGCAGAGTATCAATCAACATAAACTCCATGGATATAAATACTTCCACCCCTCGCCCTTAAAGTGAATCACAAAAAATGGGGGGTCAAGCTGCTCATTTCTGAGATAACAGGTAGCATCTATGACTACCCTAGTTCCGCACAAAATTTGAGTATTTTTTTTTTATAGGTACCTTATACATGTTTCAAGCACAAGACTACTTGACACAGTGGTACTAGATGAAATAAAATTGCTCTTTTTTTTACCCAGATGAAACTTTTTTTTTTCACAAGCAACACACACATTTATCACCAATCACAAGACTTGTGGTGTTCACTTCTCTATCAAAAGTTGGGTGCACCTCGAACTTTGACCCAGCCGGAAGTTATTTAGTTTAGTACTACCTCCCAAAAGAAAATGGCACTGAAAATTTCCAATATAATAAGCTTTTGTGACTTAGACTTTGCCCATAAATGATCTCATTTAAACCCTAAATGTCATGGTATCTCACAGTATTATTATTTGAGGCAGCGCAGCATTATTTCTGGTATAGAAGGTGCTGTTGTAGCTACCCTGGGAAATTTGTCTCAGTTTAATCGATTTTGATCACATGCTTTTTTTTCATTGAATGGTAAGGCAGTGGTTACCTGGTTATCACCCAGGAGCAGCCAGTCATATGTTTTTAAATTGTATTTGCACATATGTGTGTTATTAATACATGTATGTGTTAATTGTTCAACATCTAATTGCCCATTTATTAATATATCAATGTGCTCTAGTGGTGTCGTTAAACAAAACAAACAAACTTAGTATGTGTTATCATAAATAACGAAGAAGAAGTTTGTTTTGTTTAACGATACCATCAGAGCACATTGATTTATGAATCATCGGCTATTGGATGTCAAACATTTGGTAATTTTGACAAATAGTCTTAGAGAGGAAACCCGCTAAATTTTTTCCATTAGTAGCAAGGGATCTTTTATATGCACCATCCCACAAACAGGGTAAAACACTCGCTTGATGCATGGTCGGTTTGGGATCGATCCCTGTCAGTGGGCCCATTGCGCTATTTCTTGTTCCAGCCAGTGCACCGCGACTGGTGTATCAAAGGCCATGGTATGTGCTATCCTGTCTATTGGATGGTGGCGACAGCGGGTTTCCTCACTCAATATCTGTGTGGTCATTAACCATATGTCTGAAGCCATATAGCCATAAATAAAATGTGTTGAGTGCATCGTTAAATAAACCATTTCCATTTCCATATTCATGTTTATCACAATGCAGTAATTTATCTCCATCCCCTTGCCATATTAAAATGTGTCTATCTGATTGCAGGTAAACCAGATGCCATTCACAATTCTACCTCAGGACAGCTTCCGTTGGATTTTTCCAAATTTTTTATTCGTTACGGAGAACAGGAACAACAGGCAGTTGCAGCTTTTGATTTCCTCGACGAATTTTCCGCTTCCAATTCTGAGTGTACATCTCCGCAGCAGTTTGGACATCTCGACAACAAGAAAGAGGCGGCAGAGGCCGAATCGCCCCCATCGACCGTCTGTCCGTCTGTGTGTGTTCTCGACTGTCGTATTGATGCGAGCGGACGGGTGAGAAAAATCGACAAAAACCGGCGGAAAAAGCGTGCGGATGAACGTAAGGAACAAAAACAGCGAGAGAACAACACAAAGAGTCACATACCGAGATACAGCTGTGACCAACGCAATTCTTGTCACAACATTTCGTCCGATTCGGCAGAATTTCTTCCAGGGGAGGGTCTTTCGTTGAGTGACTCATGTCACGAAAGTTTTAGTTCGTCAAGTCCGACTTTCAACAGTGTGACTATGCTTTAAACAAAAATGGCTGGATATAGTTTCATTGTTTATAGTTGTGTTGTGCTTCTCACTGCAATTTTTCATTGAGTTTAAAAGGCATTGCGAAATGTTTCATTGGAGAAGCCTAAAGTGTATCTCGTTTATTTAAATATCTCGTTTATTTTCTCGAATTTCTGTTCAGCTAACTCGGGGTCGAAATTGGCTTACATTTTTTGCCACATGTTTATGTCCGGCAAGCAACGAAGTCTACCGGCCCAAATCAAAACTTGCAGGACCAAACACTATTGACTTAAAATAATGTGTGAAAGAATTTTGGGCATTTTAAGCGACATATGTTGCCTGACCGGTTAATTTCAAGCCCTGAATAGACATTGGACGTACAGTCTACATCTTGAATAGACATTGGATGCACACTATATGTACATTGTGGAAAAAACAACAAAAATATTTATACATACCTGTATTTATTTCTTCGATTTCTGTATTGTATTTAAATATCTTGTTTCTTACATCGTATAATTTATTGTAATATTGTACAATGAATTGAAAGACTATATACAGTTTTGATCTGGTATAAATATCAATCAATTGTGGACAAGGGTGCTATAATTTCAATATGGATGCAGTCGTTCTAGATTTTAAATATTTACTGTATTTTACCTAATAAGTGCTTCTTTAAAAAAAAGAAGAAAAACACATTAATTTTGTTATATATTTTTTTAATACATGTATCAGTGTGTACATGTGTATTTCCTTTCAATTGATTATCATCAGACATTTAAACTCAGGACTGTTCCTATAAAGAATAACATGTATACAAAATAAACTAGTTGGTTGTAAAGTGGAGGTGGGTGTAATGTGGAGGTGGGTGTAATATGGAGGGGTGTAAGGCAACCCCTTTCAATTTAGAAAATGACTACGGCAAAAAACTTGCCGTGAATTTTTGTTCTCGTAATTTTAGAGAAAATAGGGTAGTCCACTGTAAAAAAAAAACACCCTAAAATTGCCATAAGTCCCTGGTAATCTGTATAAGATTGTCGATTGCCGTGGACAGTTGCTGGGGTTGTGAGATGAATTGAATCAGATCTCCCCGTGAGAACAGTTGAGGGGAGTGATTGATTTGCCCCCTAACATTGATTATAGGGAGTCATTTAAGATAGTACCTTTCTGAGCATTGATATTTAATCCTTTTACAATAACGTTTTTAAGATTCTCATTCTAAGTATCTAAGCAGGCCCGTAGGAGCCAGGGGTGGGGTGGGGTGGGTTGTGGTGGAGTGGGGTGTGGCTGTCCCTCTCCCCTCCCTATAAAAATAAAGGTAAAAATATGGCTTGTCTCTCCCCCCCCCCCCCCACACACACACACTATAGAGACCACCACCCCACTTGACAATGAAAATTTAAATGTTTTTGGTCCAACTTCATATAAATAAAGTTTAAAATATGACTTGTACTCTATTTTTGTGTGTCCAGCTTTATACAAATAAAGGTAAAAATATGGCTGGTCCCCCCCCCCCCCCCCCACACACACACACACCCCCACTATAGGGGCTGTGGCTCCCTACTCAAGGATGAAAATGTTTGTTTTTTTGTGCAACTTTATATAAATAAAGGTAAAAATATGACTTGTTCCCCTTTCACTATAGAAGCTGTGACCCCTCACTAGAAGTTGTGCCTCCCCCACCTCACCCCACCCTACAAAATATTGTTATGACTGGCCTGCTAAGGGGAGCTAAAAGTAACTCATCTTGAACTATAGTCCGTCCCATCATTCTATTAAAATATTTTTTATAAATAATTTCAGTTTTGTTTGACGCAAGAAGAAAAGTAAAGGTGTTTTGGAAATAACAAAAAGGTACTATTTTTGTGTCCAATTTAGAAAACAACCAGCTCAAAAATAAATAACTTGTAAATTCTGTAGCATGAAAAAAGGCGTTTCCATGGGACGGACTATAGACTCAGGGGAGTGTTAGGGAGTGGAAACGATGGCACCCCTTAACAGCGAGATCTGTTCATTCCAAGATTACAGACATCATGTGGCCTTTTTTAGTTTTGCAGGTATATGAAATATGACTGGGCACTTTGTATGTTTACAAATAAGTGCATTTAATTGTGGCAGCTACTGTGTTAATGCAAAATATTGCTCGGAAATTACCCGAGTTATAAGCAATAAGTTAGCAGAAATTTTATTTCTGTGTCTTGTTTCCAGTATGCAGAACATAACTCAATGATAAAACCAACTACCAGACCATAGATGGTTTCTGGAAGTTGGTAATTACAGTATATAACTCAACAATAAAATCAACTACCAGACCTTAGATGGTTTCTAGAAGTTGGTAATTACAGTTGGTGCCTCAACAATAAAGTCAACTACCAGACCATATTTGGTAATTACAGTTTGTGCCTCAACAATAAAACCAACTGGCAGACCATAGTTGGTGTCTGGAAGTTGGTAATTACAGTTGGTGCCTTGACAATAAAATCAATGACCAGACCATACTTGTTGTTAATTACAGTTTGTGCCTCGACAATAAAATCAACTAGCAAACCATAGATGGTTCTGGAAGTTGAGGACTTGAACTTAATGACAGCACCACCGACAATTTTCTTGTGAATTGTTCCTGCGAATATATTTCTCTTATGGTAGTTGATGTTATTGCTGATTAGCGTACTGTAACATTATTTTGTATTTATGAAACCTGGAGAATGAAAACCCGCATCTGTTACAAAGTCTCACACCTTTCGAATATTTCGGACTATTTTGCCAAGTTAGTCAACATAGGCTCTACTAATTTGTAGTCTATTTTAACATCATCATGCACAATAGGGAAGTTTTATTTTAGTTCCATTGTGTAAGTAGTTTTATTGCTGAGACTGAGTATTGCAGAGTAAAGTGTTTTAAAAATGTCTATGTTGGAAATAGTTTTATTATTGAGATAGTGTTTTTAACTACCCCAGCTGAACACAGCTGTAGATGGTGAATTATTATGTAATAAAGACAAGACAATGTATAGTACAGGCCACAACAGAAAAGTCAACCAACCACCCACAGAAGGTTCTTTAAAATGTTTTTAACTACCCCAGCTGAACACAGCTGTAGATGGTGAATTATTATATAATAAAGACAATACAATATACAGTACAGGACACAACACAACAGAAAAGTTAACCAATCACCCATAGATAGTTTCTTAAAAATGTTTTTAACTACCCCAGCTGAACACAGCTGTAGATGGTGAATTATTATATAATAAAGACAATACAATATACAGTACAGGACACAACACAACAGAAAAGTCAACCAACCACCCATAGATGGTTTCTTAAAGTGTTCTTCTTTTTTTAACTACTCCCAGTTGAACACGGCTGTAGATGATGGGTTCTTATGTTGTTGACTAGCAAACCATGGTCGGTTTCTGAAAGTGGACGTACCACCGGGTGAACAGACCAGCTGTAGATGACACACGTGACACATTAGCAGTTGCCACAGCTGAACACATCTAACAACATTTAGACTTTATTCTGGTCAAACTCTCCACACTGGCAGTCAGTGAAACACAACTGGATTCTTATGTAATATAGACAATACAATGTACAGTGCAGGACACAACTAAATAGTTGTTGTTTATTTGGTAAATACCACCAGATGAACACACTAACTACATGAAGTTCACTTTATTTTGGTCAAACCCTCCACACAAGCAGTTAGTGAAACAGACCGGAGACCATCTAGCTGACCACCTATGTCTAGTTGACTTTAAGGTTGGTTTGTGTACTGTATGTATACAGTCAGTGAAACAGACTGGAGACCATCTAGCTGACCACCTGTATCTAGTTGACTTTATTATTTTTTGTGTACTGTATGTATACCGTCGGTGAAAACAGACTGGAAACCAACTAGCTGACCACCCATGTGTAGTTGACTTTATTGTTTGTTTGTGTACTGTATGTATACAGTCGGTGAAACCAGATTGGAGACCAGCTAGCTGACCACCCATGTCTAGTTGACTTTATCGTTGGTTTGTGTACTGTATGTATACAGTCGGTGAAAACAGACTGGAGACCAACTAGCTGACCACCCATGTCTAGTTGACTTTATCGTTGGTTTGTGTACTGTATGTATACAGTCAGTGAAAACAGACTGGAGACCAACTAGCTGACCACCCATGTCTAGTTGACTTTGTTGTTGGTTTATATACTCTACATGCGTATAATTGCTGATGTGTATTTTTCCTTATTATTATTATTATTATTATATTTATTTTTTTGTGTGTGGGTGGGGTCTGTTTTTGTTTTTTTATAAACTATATAAGGGAGGAAACTCTTATTATTTTTCTGTGGTCTTTTTCCAATCTTCATTTTCGACAGTTCTGTAATAAAATATTTGTTATTTTCCTTCAAAGCAATAATGCTTGTCAATAATGCCAATAATTATATGCAGACATGCAAACACTATTTGTTTGTTTTGTTTTAAAAGATGACAGTATATTTGTAAACCTTATACTTTTATACTTTATAAGGTATTGATGTCTATTTTTAGCGATCCATGGATTTTTATCTCAAAGACATTTTTAATTCTGTAATTTTGACTACATATTCAGCATGATGGTTTTATGACGTTTATTTGGGACCAGGTTTTTTTTGTCCCCATTTTGCTGCTAGAATGTGTTTTTATCTTATGCTTGCAAAGCTTTACAACGAAACTAAGGACTGTTCCCAAGATCATATCAGGGGTGGTGGCTGTCAATCTCAGTACCCACTACCTATGTAACAAATGAATATTGACATTATTGAATATAAACATATCCCAGGCACGGTGGAAGCAAGTAGACATTGTAAGTTCTGACGGAGATCGCAGGTACAAAGCAGAGTGCACTGGCTGAAACATGAAAGAGCGTAATGGGCCCACCAATAGGGATCGATCCAAGACCGACCGCGTATCAAGCGAACGCTTTACCACTGGGTTACGTCCTGCCCCTACTGCATATGGAGTTCATTAAATACTTAACACTACATACACGCATGCCCTCCTCACCCTGTGGTGATTTCCGGAACTGTCCTAAAGCAATCTGACCAATGACATTTGTTATCAAAGCTTGCACATCTTTATACAAAGATCACTGGGACTTCATCTTGTATACAGATTTGGTTTTGCCACTTTAATTTTCAACAACATATATGTGACTAGTTTCAAAAATTGATTGTCGTGTGCAGGTCCACAACATCGAGCACTCAGGCCTGTAGGAACAATATTGGGGGTGGGGGGGGGGGGGGGGGCACAATCTCAAGTAGAGGGGTCACAGCCTCTAGTGAGAGGGGCTGAACAAGCTAAATCTTAATCCCCTTCATGCTAAGAAGCACATACGGGTGGAACCAGAGATCGCCACTGCTTCCTGTCCTTCTCCAGCAGCCCCCGGCTCAGACTGCCCTCTCGGATTTCCTTCTCTACTGTCCTCCATTTTTATGTCGGTCTTCCTCGTTTCCTTTTTCCAGGAGGGTTCCATCGGAGTACCGCTCTTGGTAGAGCTTTTTGAGGCATTTTGGTCACACGGCCAATCCAGCGCCATCTTCGGCACTTGATCTCCGATACCAATGATTCTGTGGAGGGTTTTTTTATGGAGTTCTTCATTGGTTATGATGTTGGGCCAGAAGATATTCAGAATCCTGCGAAAGCACCGATTTTGAAAGACCTCCAACTTCTGACCGATCGTCTTGGTCATTTTCCAGGATTATGCTCCATACAGTAGAGTGTTTTTAAAAAGGCGTACCTTTGTCTTCAAACTAATCTTCCTTGCTTTCCAAATGTTTCAGAGTGATGCAAATGTCTGGCTTGCCTTGGAGATTCTTGAGTTAAGCTATATATTTGCCTTTATTTATATAGAGTGACAAACAACATACTTTTTGTCCTTCAGTTTGGGGGGGGGGGGGGGGGGGGGGGGGGGGGGGGGGGGGGGTGGGGGGTGGGGGTGGGTGGGGGGGGGGGGGGGGGGGGGGGGGGGGGGGGGGGGGGGGGGGGGGGGGGCACATATTTTTTCGTCATGAGTAGGGGTGGTCCAGCACCCACAAACCACCCACCCCCGGATCTGCATCTGTTCATTTTATATGAAGACAGACGATTGCCTACATTTCATTTACAGAAAACATGTACATGTATTTTTACAACTGTTTTTGATCTCAACTTTTACACATGCTGTATATGTCTATAATTAATATATGTCTTGTGCAAGTCTATGTTTGCAAAGGGTACATGTAGATATAGTTATTACATTTATGTATTAATAATGTTGAGAACTCCCACTGGTATGGCTAGCCTAAGGCAAGGGATATATAACTCATATATATACTACTTGCTCACTGTGTATTAAGCAATATTTACATAGTTTATAAACTGTGTGTGTGTTAATGTAATGGCATTTTTTTCGGAAGGTCATAAATAAAATTTCTAACTAGCTAAATGTCACGCATTTTGTCTTTTTTCTTTATATATATATATATGTATGTATTGATGTATGAATATTTATATATTGTATGTATGTCGAGGTTGACTGTTACATACATAGACATTAACGCACTGGCGCAGGGGATAATTAAATCCTTTCTGGCCTCGCAAATATCCCATGCCGTTGCTGGGACTCGAACCTGTGACATCGAATCGCCCGCAAATTGCAAGACTAACCACGATGCGCTCTGAGCTATCGAAGCTTCCATAAAAAGGAAGTTCTTTAACTCAACCATATGCATGGGGCCTACAATCTACGCGGTCGATCCCGCTTACGTGCATGAAACAGTGGGCAGACCTGGCACTGGCTAGTATGTATTGATGTATGAATATCTATATATTATATGTATGTCGAGGTTGACTGTTACATACATAGATATTAACGCACTGGCGCAGGGGATAACTAAATCCTTTCTGGCCTCACAAATTGTCCCATGCCGTTGCTGGGACTCGAACCTGTGGCACCGAATCGCCCGCAAATTGCAAGACTAACCACGATACGCTCTGAGCTATCGAAGCTTCTATAAAAAGGAAGTTCTTTAACTCAACCATATGCATGGGGCCTACAATGTATGTATGCAGGGCCGTACCCTCGGGGGGGGGGGGGGGGGGGGCAGGGGCCCCCCCCCCCCCCCCCCCCCCCCCGAGAATCTTGTCCTTTTTTTTTTGTATATATCTCCAGTAATAGCATAGAAATGTTTAATCTTTATAGTATGTTAAAAATTATTTATAAAATTTAGTGCCCCCCCCATGGATTTTGGTCAGGGTACGGCCCTGGTATGTATGTGTGTGTGTGTGTGTGTGTGTGTATGTGTATGTGTCTGTGTATGTATGTATGTATGTATATGTATATGTATGTAAATATATACTCTTCAAAAAAAGAAACGCAAAAGGGTACAAATGGGTTATAACTCCGATTTTATGTTTCCTACCGGTTCATGCTTTGTGAATATAAGGTCATTGCATGTCCCAAACACATTCCCACGGTTACATTCGATAAAACGCAGCTACTGTACAATAAAGTTCCAAAATGTGAATATTCGCAAAAACGCAGCCACGTGCAAACCATGTCACCACTGCACGTGCGTTGTCTGCACGTGCAACATGAACATCGACAGTATAAAAGTGCAGGGTGTTCGCTTGCCTGGCCTTTGTATCTGGCCGACAGTTGACAATCCAGGACATGCCACGTCTCAGTGAACCGCAGAGAAACAATGCCATCGGCCGACTAGACGCAGGCGAATCCAGAACGGCCGTTGCCAGGGCATTCCATGTGTCCCCAAGCACCATCTCCAGACTGTGGGACCGTTACCAGCAACATGGATCAACACGTGACCTCCCTAGATCCGGTCGACCACGGGTCACTACCCCCGGGCAGGACCGCTACATCCGGGTACGCCACCTTCGGGAACGATTGACTACTTCCACCTCCACAGCCGCCGCAATACCAGGTTTGCGCAGGATATCCGACCAGACCGTACGGAACCGCCTACGTGAGGTAGGAATTCGTGCCAGACGTCCAGTTCGAGGTGTCATCTTAACACCACAACACCGTCGACTCCGACTGCAGTGGTGCCAGATTCATCGACAATGGCCTCAACTGCGATGGAGACAGGTGTGGTTCAGTGACAAGTCCCGATTTCTGCTCCGACGTCATGATGGAAGATGTCGCGTGTATAGGCGTCGTGGTGAACGTTATGCGGCAAACTGCGTGCAGGAAGTGGACAGATTCGGCGGGGGTAGTGTCATGGTGTGGGCAGCCATCTCACACACTGGCAGAACTGACCTGGTCCACGTGCAGGGCAACCTGAATGCACAGGGCTACATTGACCAGATCCTCCGGCCACACATCGTTCCAGTTATGGCCAACGCCAACGCAGTGTTCCAACATGACAACGCCAGGCCTCACACAGCACGTCTCACAACGGCTTTCCTACAGAACAACAACATTAATGTCCTTCCTTGGCCATCGATATCACCGGATTTGAACCCAATTGAGCATCTATGGGACGAGTTGGACCGACGCCTCCGACAGCGACAACCACAGCCCCAGACCCTGCCCGAGCTGGCAGCAGCCTTGCAGGCCGAGTGGGCCACCATCCCCCGGGACGTCATCCGTATTCTGGTTGCTTCAATGGGCAGGCGGTGCCAGGCAGTTGTCAACACACGCGGAGGCCACACCCGGTATTGACTCCAGATGACCTTGACCTTGGTGGTGTGTCCTATCACTTACTCACAATGGACTAGAGTGAATTGTGAACAATCCTGCAACATTTGGTAATTATCGGACTCACCATTCAATAATTAAATCAATTCTCCAAATGTTACGACAATGTGGTTTTGCTTTCTTCTTTTGAAGATTATATATCAGTGTAGGTCTAATAAATGATTTAACAGCTAAATTTTTTAAATAATGAAAAACTTGTTATCAACAGTGCACTCACTGTATGACTCACAACGTGTAATATGAGGATGACTCGATTCAGTGATAACAAGCAACCCTCACCAGATATACGAGTAAGGAGTTTGTTTTGTTTAACGACACCACTAGAGCACATTGATTTATTAATCATCGGCTGTTGAATGTCAAATAGTCGATAATTCTGACAGGTAGTCTTCGAGGAAACACGCTATGTTTTATAGGCACTGTCATACGGGCAGGACAGCGACCAATAAAACAATCGTGGGTTATTGGTTGGAACGATCAGAGCAATGCGCACCGAGGGGGGTACTTCGATCAAACCATCTGGCGAGTGCTCTTACGAATGAGTTAAATCGTAAATCCCACCCAGTGGAAGCATCATGTTAGTAAAAAATTATTTTATTTGGCGATGATGTTTTACGCCTATGTAATGTATAGTGTACCGTTCACAACAAATAATAAATACTTGTGGTAGACAACCCATAAAATGCAACTTTATTCCAACACATTCTGAGGATGAGTAAAAATTAAAATAAAGTTAAGGAGTCATATCTTTATTTTATTATTTCACAATCACTGTCCTGTGAACATAAGATACGCATAAATAGAAGGTCACATTCAGAGGTCTTGAGGCAAAATACAATTACTGTTTATTTAGTATAATTGTCATCATCAATGTTCTCATCACCACTGGTATCATCATCATCATCGTCGTCACTGTCTGCTTCGTCCAGATAGTCACTGATCCAGAAACGATATTTGTTTAATCTGGAACGAATTTGTGGTCTAACATCTGTCTTCGGATCCACCGACTGTAGAATATTTCTCGAGTTCATGCCTTTGTCAAAGTAATACATGTATGTCAAAACTTGAGAGTACGTTTCTTTAAACAATTTCCATTTTAAAGCCTTCAGTCGTTTCTCAATGTCATCTTGAGGCATATTCCTATCTCGGAAACGTTGTTTCTTGTCTTCAAAATAGTCACGATTTATATTGTATTCACGATCGAGCATCTGACGTATGCCCTCGTTTTCGAGATCATTAGAGGTCTCTCCTTTGTCCTCGTCATTTTCACATGCAAGTTTCTCCCCTCTTTAAAGACGACCCCACACGTATCTCAGGACTGCATTTTCTTGATGTTTTCAAAAATGGCTCTACTTCATCGTCTTCATCATCAGCACTTTCGTAGGCGGGTATGCCTGGTAATGTCCTCTTAAATGCACCCCTTTGCATGATTTTGGATCGACTGTAGTAGATGCACTCGCAGAGCTGTTTCCCCGATGCTGGTGACAAGTCATCTGGGGTATTCGCTGTTGCATCTACGCTTTTACATCGTTCAGGCACACCGTTCCCGTCTCTAGGCCGTTAGATCGAAGGCGTAACATTTCGGGCATGGTAGGGTTGAGGTCCACCATGAGGTGTCCAAAGGGCCTGTGGGTAGCTCCCTCGAAATATTTCATGAAATGACGAGTGTTTTCTGGATACATCTGCCATGCCAAGGTCATAACTTGTTGCTTGTCGATGGGATTGTTGGGACAATCTCTTCTCTGCGTCGGGTCCTTACTCTGATAGAGATTCTGATTGATGGTAATCACGGAGAGGTTTCTGTGATGACTCCCTTCTGTAAAAAGGACCGTGATGCGAGAATCTTTATTGGCCGTAGACAATGATAGTGTGGAAATACAAAAGAGTGCTCTTGCTTGTTGCCCTTCAGACAAAGGCGACGCAGTAGAGGTTCGTACAGAGATGTATAGATGTACACGTCATGGCACTCACATCTCTTGGCAGCGTCCCAATTTGTTAAGGCAATCTCTGCTAAAGCCACCACCCCTTTTTGTCTTAGTCATATGGACTCGTCCAAATGGACTCGAAAAGACCAGGATGTGTTCTTGGGATACTGAGTAGGGCGGTCCACAAGTTGGAATTTCCCCTCTCCAGTGACAAATTGACGATGCACGTTACAATCACGATGTAAGTGATGAGGATCTGAGAGAAGAACACAGTCTCTGTTTTAGCAACACGTCGACCAAACAGTCCCCAACTTTCTGATTTGGAAACACTTCGAGAGAGAGATTGTACTTCTTCGGGATCTTCCATTCTAATGACATGCACCAGTTAGAAGTTGTCTCTGTTTATAGGTTTTGGTAATGTCTGACGTCTGCTTCGCGAATCCACGAATTGTATTTCTTGGGTCAATGTCACCATTTGATTAGAACTTGTTTCTGTTTATGTCTCGTGCACTTTTTCAGTATGTCTTGAATACGATATTCCTGGTCTGGACGTTCTTGGACTTTTTGGAGTACCTGAGCATAAAAGGTGCCTTCGATCGATTCTCCTCCCCAATCTTTCAACTGATACACGTCGTGCCCCTGTGACCAGTAACGTTTCTCGATGGTGAAGATTTCTCCCGACCATTTTTCTTGATATTCTCTGTTAAACGCCCTTCTGAGATGACTTACACGTATGGTGTCCCCCACATTAAAGGTAAAGGATCGTTTTAATTTTGGCACTTTCTTCTTCTTTCGAATCAGATACTAATCTAACCTGACTTCGCTTTCGTTGTCCTGGTTTACATTGCTTGGAGAACGGCCAAGGGATCGATGTTGGATGTTATTGTAACTGGTCACCACTTTATCCAGAACGTCCAAGTATCGGTAGGTAGAGTGTTTCAGCATGTACCTGAACAGGCGCATTTTCGGCGTTTTAATCACCCTTTTGGCCAGACTGGCTTTGGTCACATTCAACGAGAAGAGCTGTGCAATACCGTGTCGTTTCAGCATTGCCTTGAATAAATGATTTTTATTTTCGGATCCTGAATCCGATTGAAACACGTTGGGTTTGCGTGACAGGTTTTCCCCCACAGGTCTGTCATACCACCGCTCACCTCTCGAGCTTGTTCGATTTTTAATGGAACCACCCATACGTATCGAGAAAACAAATCGATGACAATCATCAGATATTTTATACCCTCATTGTATTGTGACACGTAAATCATGTCCATGAGGTCCGATTGCCATCGACTATCGATTCCTTCTACTACATAATGTCTGCGTGGAAACTTTCTTCGTACCTGCCGTGTCATTGTTACTTCCCCGAAAAGACAACTGGACTCGGTGAAGATATTTTAACAGGGTTCTTTATTCCGGAGAATAAGGATATATATTCAAACAAACCCTATAAGCAAAAATAGCATTATTAAAATAC